>NC_034409.1:50016646-50247248 GCF_002078875.1 Numida meleagris | reverse complement strand
GCCTGGCAGGCGCTGCCGGTCGTCCAGCTGCTGGCTCCAGACGAGAGGGGCTGCCTCTGTCTGGTAGGAACGCTCTTCGGTAAGAGCTCTCACACGGCCTAACACAGCATCAAGGAGTTCCCTTTTCATAGGCTTGGATTGGAGGGACCTCTGAGCCTATCCAGTCCCACCCTGTGCCGTGAGCAGTACTGCCACCCCACAGCTCAGGCTGCCCAGGGCCCCATCCAACCTGGCCTTGAACCTCCAGGGATGGGGCACCCACAGCTCTCTGGGTAGCCTGTGCCACCACTCCACTGCCCACTGAGTGAAATTTTTTCCTGACATCTAAGCTAAATGTCCCCTCTTTTAGTTGAAAATGGTTCCACCTTGTGCTGTCGTTATCTACCCATGTAAAATGTCAGTCCCCCTTCTGCATGTAAGCTCCATTGAAGTACTGGCAGGCCGCAATGAGGTCTCCTCGCAGCCTTCTCTTCTCCAGGCTGAACAAGCCCAGCTCCCTCAGCCAGTCTTCATAGGAGAGGTACTCTAGCCCTCTGAGCATCTTGTGGCCTCCTCTGGATCTGCTCCAACAGCTCCACATCTTTCTTTTAGTGGGGGGCCCCAGGCCTGGATGCGTTATTCAAAGTATGACCTCGCAAGGACTGAGCAGAGGGGGACAATCCCCTCCCACACCCTGCTGGCCACCCCTCTTCTGATGCAGCCCAGGATACTGTTGGCCTTCCATGCTGCAAGCACACACTACTGGCTTACGTTGAGCTTTTAATCCACCAGAATTCCCCCAAGTACTTCTCCACAGGGCTGCTCTCAATGAGGTCTTCTCTCAGTCTGTACACATATCTGGGATTTCCCTGACCCAGGTTTCTCCACATTCAATACCCCCCCAAAAAGGGCAATAGACCACTGAGATGTCCAATTCCATAATTCCGCCAATGTTCTCTGTTACGTGTCATTGTTCCCCATAGAAAAGGGCCTATCATTCCAACTAGAATAGGGTAATTAATTTCCCTCTTCCCCAAGAAACAGATCTGGCATGTTAATAAAGCTCCCACAGCTTTCCTAAGCATCTTGACAGATCTTTAAAGTCTTTATGGAGAACTGAGCACTCTGGCTTTTATGGCTCTTCCCAGAACTCCCTCTGCTCTGGTCTCATGCCTCAGTGCTTTCTCATCTTGTGATGCTATATGAAAATCCACACAGAAATGGAAGTGTGAGCTTAAAAAGGGTGTTACAGGATTTACTATCGGATAGTAACCTACACAGTATTTTTTTCCCCCGCTGTCACATTATATTTGTTGAAATTCTTCTAGCTGTAGGACTACAACACCTGCTTCTTCCTGGTGGGTCAGGCTCCCAGCAGAACGCAGCGTTCAGAGAGATGTCAGAAAGTGCCTTTCCAATAGCGATCCCTCAGATCTCGAACATCTCTCACTGTTTCTGTTTGCATAGCAGTGCTGTGGGCAAGGTCTTTGAAATATCTAAAATCTTGTCAGAGGAGAAATAATAGTGTAAATGAGGGAACGGTCAGGCTGGAAGAGAAAGGTGGAGGGTATGAATGCAAATGCTTTCAAAGAGCAATTATACTGTGTTCCTTGAAGTCCACAATCTCATTTGCACATCACAGATACATGTTTTGCACGAGGTGATTTACAAGCCCCTTTCCCTGCCACAACACTGAATAATTCAATCTGCGTTTCCCAGCTGGTTTCTCAGCACAAACTGTGCTTTGCACATTGGAAACAGCTTTGTTAGAATGTTGTGCAGGTTTTGTTCTCTTGATCACACAGATTTTTATTGAGCACTGTCTGCACACAACCCTATACAGATGTGGAGGGAGTAGTGCTTATGGCCAGTTCATTCGTACACTGTAGGATCCTAAACCAAATACCCCAGAAGACAGAGCTTTACTTGCATTTCAGTGCTCCATTTTTAAATAATCAGCCTGTGTGCCTCTCTGAAAAGATATACAATTAAATTTTGGGGGGACAGCTTTGTGATTTTGCTGTAGTTGATTGGCATTTTCAGTACAGTGGAGGGAGAAGACTTGGTGATGAGTAAGAATAAGAGTAAGATAGGAAGGACATCTCACAGGTGGGCTGTGACTTGTGTCATTCTGTAGTGTTGTAGTTCAGATGTATGATGTTGGACCGTGCACTGACGTGCAGTGATGTTCGCAGTTTCATGTTTACCTACATAGGTGGAGCCACTGACTTCAGCTACAGAGTACATTAAAAATTCTGAGAAAACAGAACACCTCGTCCCTTTTTCCTCGTTATGAGGGCACCTTTTGCAGAATCTACCCTCCTCTGATGGAATCAGACTGGCCTCATGTGAAGCAGGGGGAAGCAAACCAGTACTGAAATAATGTGCAGCTGTTTTTACAAGAAGGCTTTACAGCACTGATGATCACAAGCAGGAATGAGTTCCACAATTGATTGTGCTTTATCTTTTAGGGATGTGTCATGCTGTGGAAGACAGCGATACTCGGGACCAGTTTGAAGAAGGTGAGCTGCAGATGCCTTGTCCCAGTCAGTGGCAGTTTGTGAGAGGCATTCATCTTATCTGATAGTGGTAGTGAGGCGCACAGCTTCTGCACAGCTTGAATTAGGAAGAGCTTCTATTTTCTGCCAATTGCAAAAGTGATAAGAAGACCATTGCAATATTTTGGGTTGTATGTGTGTGAAGTGCATGCACATTTAAATCTTAGTGTTTCTCCCTCTGGTTCTGTGTGTGCCAACAGATGGGTAGCATTGGTAAATAAAGCCCCATCTTTGGACCTGACCAAATGGAAATCTTCATATTGGCTTCACAGAGCTTTAGAATCTAGTGCTTCCTCCTCAGGACAAACAGTATTTGGGATGTAGCTGTACAGCTTTTAGATTCCTCTCTCTGTGCAGTCCTTCATTTGTAATCTGGAGGAAACGCCTGCAGGGCTGAGAAGGGATGTCTGCAGTCCTATTAACCTTGGGCGTCTCTGCTGAGTCTTGTGATATTCACAGAGCAGTGATTTCCTCCTGTCCAGCCATGAGAGATGAAAGGTGATGTGACCAGCTCCTTTCAGAGAGGTATCAGTTTTCAGACACGTGCTTGAAATGTGTTGCAAAGATGAGAAATCTTTCTGTCATGATGCAGTTCTGCTGAGAGGTGGATGATTTCAAACTGAGGAAATTTAACTTAATGATACCTAATTATTGAAAGTTCTTAGAAATTCTGAGAGTTCCAGGCAAGAAAGGGCCATTAAATCACCTATATATCACCTGCCTCAAGATACGCCTCTGCTCAGAAACTTGGCTCTTCATCTAAAGTAGGTCTCCTAGATTAACTCACAGTATTGCCCTGGATATACCAAGAGATGGTACACCTAGAAATCTCTGGTATTTTTTTTTAATGCTTTCTTAGAATATGAATAAAAAGAATGTGTTAGAGTACAGTGTGCCCTGTTTGAAATGAGTCATGCCATGACAAGAAGATGTATCCAGACCAGCTTGATGAAATTGTATGGAGTGATATTCTGCACTGTGCCTCAGTCAAGAGTCACAAAGATGAGCCGGGCCTCACTTTCTGGAAAGGAATGCATGTGTCTGGTAGACTGTAATGTTACCTTCTCTGCAAGGCTGTTTTTAAAGGCCAGTTTTCATACTGTGGGATGCCTGCTCTATTCAATTATCAGATTTTTTCATGGTTTCAAACTTGAGCTTTGTTTCCTTCCCTTCCTTATGTTTACTTGATGTCCTGATACACCCTTTGTCATTTCCATGCATGGTTTGTGATGCTGCTAGAATGGGATTGCTGCTGTAATGTTGCTGCAGAGAGCCTCAGCTGGGCTATCAGAAGTAATAGCATTGGGGCTCTGCTGTTACCCTGCTCTCTCAGCACCTCCACGCTCATTTAATGGCTAAGCTCTTTGCTCACTGGCCTGCTAAAGCCCTGTGGAGGATGGATTGTGAGTGCTCTTCGATGTGAATTACTGATCCCATTTCTTCTGCCTAGTTCTGGTGCAGCTTATAGTGGAGCTGAAGTCAGAGCAGTACTTGCGCTGCATTCTGGATGAAAGCCAAAAAGAGGTCAGTGAAGATGAATTCCCTGCCCTTCCCTTCTGTTCTTCAGGGGCTGAAGAGATGAGAATGAGAGGCTCTGTGAAACTGCAGCTACTGCATTGGGATGCAGCTCCTACTGTAGTGGGATGTCCTAATGCCAGTTCCCCTGCAGTGATTTTGGCATTGGTGTCTTCTCTGGAGTTTTCCTATTGCTCCCACAGCACGCTGTAGCTGTGTGGCTTCATAATGCTTTAATGAAGCTGTGTGTTTTCCTCAGATTCTTCTTTTCCTCCTTTTCTGCGTCAGTGGAATGAGGAGCTTTCACAGCCTTCTGCCGTCTTTATTCCTAAGTTTGTGGTGGTCCTATGGGGTACAAAAAATTGAGAAATAGCAAAAGCAGGGAGAAGTTTAGCTGGTTCGTCTGCTCTTATAGGAGGTGGAGGGGAAAGGGGCAACAAGAAGATTTCTTGGATAAATTAAAGAAACACTGCTGCATTTTGGAGACTTAATAGGTGTGTTCAGAGTTTTCCTCTGATTTACCCTAAATGGTGAAAGGACCCGGTTTAGGTGAAGATCCTGTTTTGGAGCGTGGTGCATCACAGAGAGCTTACTGTTTTTTGTGTCTTTCTACCTGTGTACTGTGTTCTCAGCTGTGAAATATTTCCTTCCTCTGCCTCCTCTACAGCTGCGCAAAGCAACTACCAGGAGAGGCAGCCTGCCCACGTTCACTCTCTTGGGCAAGCTGGCAGATGCCATCCCAGTCTTTGCTGACATACTGGTGGTCGAGCACAGTGAGTAGCCTGTCACGCTCCACTGAAGGGTTGTAGTCACAGCCCTAATACACATAAGCATGCATGCACTGTCTTTCCCCTGCTGTGTGCGTTTACAAAGGTCGCACAAGAATCCTGTCGCAGAAGATGAAGTGGCATGCAGACCTCCTGGGTTGCTGGTCTACTCAGTAGTAG
This sequence comes from Numida meleagris, assembly GCF_002078875.1. Taxonomy (NCBI): domain Eukaryota; kingdom Metazoa; phylum Chordata; class Aves; order Galliformes; family Numididae; genus Numida; species Numida meleagris. Next base: position 50,242,249 of record NC_034409.1, on the reverse strand, counting down.
GCTTGGCGTTGTGCTCTTAGCCATCGTGACACAAACAGCCTCTGAGAATTGTGTTTGTCAATATGCCTTGTGAGCAATAGACATTTAGTTTTCCTCTCCTTGGTTCAGCCTCTGGGGTCTGGTGAGCATACTTAGCTCTTTGTGGAAGTAGCTGGGGTGGTGGAAATCCGTATGATGAACAGTTTTCTCCTCAGGCCATTTTTTACTGTACCTCTGCTCAGAGGCTCTTAGAAGCATTTCCTATGTCCCTAAATGTTTGACTGGATCAGAGGGAGAGACAGTGGTGAGGTAGCACAATGTTCACTGGTATTTGTTAATCTGTGTACATCAGTCTGTGCAGTGGGCTTGTGCAAGTTGTACTGGTTTTGACTGGGAGAGGATATAGTCAGTGGCTGTGTGGTGCTTGGCTGCCTACTGAATTTAAATCGCAGCACAAGTTTTCAAGGGAAATAGGCTGATGCTTTAAAAAAGTCAGTTCACAAGTCAGTTCACTGGTATGAATGCCTGCCATTTCTGTTCTTCACGCTAGGTAATTTAGTGGATCATCTGCTGGTGGGCTTGATGTACCCAAATGAAGGTGTAAAGGCTGCTGTCTGCTACTTGTATGGCAAGCTGTACTCCTCTCCTGTTGGCACAGAAAAGCTCTCAGCACACTTCGAAGAAAGGCTGTGTAGCCTCTTCTTGAATACTTTCGGCCATGCGCAGACAAAGGAGCTGCAGGTTAATTGCTTGGGTAAGGCACTGCTGAGAGAAACTGCAAGGTGCAAGGGAAGGATTAGAGCAAAGTAGAAATCCTTGGATGGTGTAGATACCCTGATATGGGTCGGGCTCTAGAGGAGCTGTTTTTCTGCTCGTTTAAGCAATTGATCCTTTCCGTAACTACACAGCAGTGAAATGACCCAGACCTGCTGTTGTGCTCCCCCAGCCTCTGTTGTCCCTTAAAGCCCCATGGTTGCCTCGCACTGATTCATTTTCAAAGTTTCCTCAGGGTTTGCACCATGATTTGACTTGCCTGAATACGATGTTACCAGACTCAAACTACCTGAATGCAAACACAATGTACAGACAGGTGGGTTTTGCAGAGCACCAGGACAGAGTAACATACGGAAGGGTCAGTTTGGGACATTTATTCTTCATATTGCACTTACCAGCTGTTGGCGGAGAGCACAGTTTCAGCCTTCCTGGCACTGTTTGTTTGCAAACCATCCAGGGATTTCCTTTTCCTTGTAGGAGGTAAGCAGGAATTGGATTGCTCCTCAGATCTACTCAGCTGCTAGAAAAGGATGATGTCTTCTTAGGAAGCTGAGCTCGGGCCTTGTCTCCTGTGAATTTGTGCTGATGTGTACAGATGATTTGCATCAATACCTGTAGCAGTGCTCTATACTTCTATACTGAAGTTGTTTTTTTGGGTTTTGTATGTGTGGATGTCCTTTAACAGAATGCAGCCATTTCTGTAAGAGCCTGAGAAAGTAGAAAGGGAAGATAAATGCCATGGCTCTAGGAAGTATTCCAGGGAAATTATCTACTTAACTGTTTGGTCCTTGGCTGTAGTGTGGAGAAAAATGCAAGTCAAGAGCTCTCTAAAGAAACAATTTAAGGGGAAAGACAGTGCAAGTAGAAGGCGCGGGGAGTCATTTATTACTGCACATGCAGATCTCTCAGGAATGGGGAGCAATCAGACCTGGCAAAAAGAACCTGTAACAAGGGGTTGCAAGATGCGTGGCTCATCTTGTCTTTGCTCGGAGTGCTGGAAAGAGAAGGAAACTGACCTAGGCTGTAAGTACTTCTAAATTAATCCCATGTCCATTATGATGCTCGCTTTTGCTCCCCTTTTTGCAGGTTTGCTAAAGGAGCTGCTGAAATCTGAACATTTTGTATCCATTCTTATGAATAATCCAAAAACAGAAGAAGAGTCTGAAAACTCTGATTTGTTAGAAGGGGAAAATCCACTTCCACTCATTCTCAAAAAGGTGATTGATGAAGTAGTCTTACAGCATGCAACCTATGACTTTTTAACACATTATCCCTTGTTCTGAGATGAATTGTTGGTGGATATAAGAGTTTGATAGCTTGTATTGAATTTTTATTTGAGGCATTTGGGTGCTGCTGCCAACACTGACCAGCAACAGAGGCTGCAGTGGAAAATGCAGACACCACCATAGGTCTCCTCATGGTTCATTCCTGCATCCTGGTGTTTTCCTTTTGGCCTCCTCTGGTTTTACTCACTGACACTTTAGTTCTGATACAGCTCTGGTAGTGCCAACATGACTAAATATCGAGGTGGAGCTATTCATACTCATAATCTTATTTATTGTGGTTCTCACACTGCATTTCTGAGTGCGTTTGATGCAGTGTTTTATTTTGCCTTGCCAAGTTTAACCGATGAAATGCATGTCAAAAGAGCGGCCTTCATTTATGTTTAAATTTTAAAGTTTAGAGGAAACTGTTACAACTGATAAGTGCACAGTTGACTTCCTCACTCCTTTTTGCTTTTGTTTCCTGACAGCTTTTGTTGACCAGAGATGAGATGTTACAGGCAGCAAGCTCTCACTGTATGGCTGCAGTGCTGGTTCACTCTCCCAGCAGATATGCTCCTGCCTTTATCCATGCTGATGTCCCAGGTGAAGAAGTGCAATAATATTGTATTGTCCATCTCCCTGGCTTTTTGTTCTAGGAATCAATCTGGCTCCATGAAATCCACTGATGACATAATCATCTATGCAATGACCTTTTATTATCACTAGAAATGTCTAATGTGATTTTAGAAACAGTAGTGAAGATTGAGTTTTCAACTGAAAGTATAGAAGCAGCTGTCAACAAGCAAAATGGGATTTCCTCAGCAAGAATTTGGACAAGTCCTTGAGGTCAAGGAACCTCTTGAAGTATAGGTGCAAAGGCTAAACTCGCTGGGTTCCCATCAATACTAAATATTGTAAATTTTCATAGAATTTGATCTTGTAGATCTGGCTTTAAAATATAGCTGTGGGAGATGGCTCATTGCTCACTCTATTCCCAGAAGACAGAAGCGCTTTGATTTTGCAAATTCCTTGTGAGATGCGAAAGTTCATAGGAAAAAAAAGATCACTGCATGTGTTAAAGCTTGCTTTGTGACTTCATTTACGCCAGAGGCTAGAGCCACAATTCAGCTCCTGCCTGATAAGTTTGCGCTGAGAAGAAGCCTGCCTGGGGGACTCTGCTCTCCAGTCACCGTGTTTTGAAGGCTAGCATGCCTCTGAGTATCCACTCCATCCTCCATTCCTTCCATTTCATAATACATCCACTCTCCCCCTGGCTGTCACTGTGATTCCCGCTTTCTTCCTCCTTCCTCTGCTCTATTCTAGGAGCAGCTGTGCCGTGCTGTGAGCCTCTTACCAGGGTGACCTTATTTGTCTGTACGTTTTCACAGAATTCCTGTTTGAGTGCCTCATGTGCAACAGTGAAATTCTCATCTGGTCAGTGTATTGCACGCTGCTTCTCCTTACTGAAGAGCGCCTTTTCTTCTCCAAGTGTCACACAGTATATGGTGAGTCATCAGCCTTTCTGACAGTGACCGCGAGTAATATCGCTGGCATTTGTTGTGCCTCTAGCTGAATTTCAGCGCTTTACACAAAATCACAGTTTCTAGTCAGGATGGATAAAGGACTGAGAATGAGTACCTATCAGACCCATTTGTGATGTCTACCACGGCTTGAATTTACAGTGTCATTGTCCTAATGAGTTTCTGATGAGCATGCATCCACTACAACAACCAGTTGCCATGACTGTTACTGTAACCTGACTGCTAGTAATAACTAATTATCAGGAGTTACTACTAGGTGTTTCTGAGAACATGTCAAAGGTGCATTTAGGAAGAAAGGCCAAATTACTTCTGCTCTTCTGGACTTCCCTTCAGCAGTGGGGGCTGATGCCTGTTATCAGGGAGCTGAGCGAATATGATGGCTTGAGCAGTTGTTTCTCCCAGTGGCTCAGAAGAATGATTGTTCAAATCTTCCTTCCTTTCAAATATTTGTTTTGTTCCCATCCTGGAATTTGGGGGGTGTTGAAATCCTCCTCTGTGACTTCTCTTGAATGTTGCAGGCATAGAATCTCTGGTGAGGAGTCTCCAGGATGTCCTGCAGTTGAACAATGTGGAGTTACACAAGCAAGGGCTCCTGCTCTTCACTGAAATACTGAAACGGTAAGGGGTTGCCCCCCATCAGGCTCACACATGCAGAGTTTGGTGCCCTAAAATGGAAACTGTTGTGCTTTTGAGTTCTTTTTCCAAGGCCAAATATCTACACCTCTCGAGCCTTTGTGTTTGAGGTATGTTGCTGAGCAAACCCTTATTCCTGTGAAGAAGGGCCTGATAGCTGTTTCCAAATCTCGCAGCTTGTCTTCTTTGTGCTCACTTCCACCAGTACATCTGCCTCTCCCTGCTTCCTTGGCAATCTGGGAGGTGAATTCTCCTTTCGGCTGTAGGCATAAAAGGAGGGAAAAGCTAGAAAAGTCCAGGTGTATGTGAGCCAGCTGGCTCCTGCTAAGTGACAAAATAGAGCATGTAAATTGCATGGCTTCTAGTCCTCTGTCTTCATCTGAGCTAAATTCAAACAGCAAAAACAAATTCCAGGCCGAACGATTAATGCGTTCTGTCAGTTTCTCCCCTTGTTTTCTGCTGAGGAATAACATACTCTGGCTTGTTTTTCTTCTGTGCTTCCTGTTCCTGCCCATATGATCTTGTTCTTGTTGTGTCATGCTAGTGACAGAATCTTGTTTTTGCCACTTAGGTCCCCCAAGAGAGCCCTGGAGCTGAATTTTGGAAATGTCAGTCAATTTTTGTAGCAAGTGGTAGGGTAAAAAGGATGAAGAACATTGTGATGAGGCCAGTGTGGGATCTGTCAGAAAGAGAAACCAGAATGTGGGAAACACTAATTACAGCATTTACGCTTGTAAAACAAAGAGAATGCTCTGTGCAATTACTCTCATTTTCTAGCACACACGTCCTGTTTCTCAGAGGCTTACATTTAAAATGTCACTTTATTTTAAACGGTATCATATGGAGAAAATGGTCTCATGCTGGAACATCTTTTCTTGGTTTTCCTTGCAGCTGGGTTCTCTTACTCTGTAATTGACCCCCACGCTCTGATGTTATCCAGACAAGATGTACTGCCTGAGTTGGCACTGTCAGAAGTGTCAGGAATGGTGGGTAGCTCTCCCTGGAGTGCTCCTTTTCTCTCCCAGCACAACCAGAGTGGCACGCAGAGTTTGGGATCCAAGGACAAGGGGCTGCAGGAAGGTGCAGGAGTGCTGTATTTAATGCATTTTTTCCCCAGGCCCTGCAGACATCATAGTACACCATATTGCAAGTGGGTTTGTGCCTCTTGGGTGAGTCAGCAGTACTCCTCCATCCCTTCCTCCCTGCATGAGTCAGTGAAGACTTTTTTTCCTGATGTGTTTTACTTCAGAGGGTCAGTGATTAAAGGAAGGAAATAGAAGGGATTAATAAAATTAGAGTGTAAGTAGAAACAACTTGAAGTTTAGCACATCACTTATGGCTTGGGCCAGAGGCTAGTCCTGGTGCCTGTGTTCCTTGGCCTTATCCCTGCCTTGCCCACCTCTCAGCCTTTTCTCGCAGCAGAACGTGAGGTGACTTGCCAAGCTGAATTTGATCCCACTGAGTGGCTAAAGAGTGGCTCTGCCTCTGTTCACTTTTTGCCCTGCAGCTGAGCTACTAATTTAATTTCTACTGCAGTTGATTCTTCTCTCCCATTTGTGCATGGGAGCACGTGCTCCTGGCTTGCCTTAGTCTGTCATGTCTATGAAAATGGAGTAACAGGGAATACTCTGGCTTCCAAGTCTGGCTGCTGTCATGCTCTGCTTCTTTTCTTGCTTTGCTTTTGGAGATGCCTTCTGGCAGACCATTAATGCCTCTTTTCCACATGTAGCTGCTTGTCTTCTCCTCTCCTTCATGACTGTACCTGACTTTCCAGGAGTCAGATGAGCACAGTCTGCCACTTGTACATCTCTGCCAATAATGAGATTAATAGCTTGTCATCCCTCCATGCTCTCATGCTGAATGCTCAAAGGCGTTGGATCACAAAGTGATCAGATGACCAAAATGGTCACTATCAAGAATTGAATTATGGTTGTCGTTTTTTTTCCTGTTTACTTTTCGAGTTCTTGAAAGTTCCTGTCCTTCTGGCAGCATCTGGCACTAGAATCAGTGCAGGACTTTTAGAGAAGCTATTCTCATGGCGTTGTCCTTTTTCTAGGATGGTAGTGTTTGCTTGTTTACTCAGAAATATGAATTGCTAGATGAACCTACAAATGCCAGAGCAGATGGCCTCAGCATAAAGTCCTACACAGGGAATGTGTTTTGCAGAGCCTCTTTTTTCTTGTGTTTTTCATGTCAGTATTTGTGGGCGCAGTAACACAGTTATTCAGGCTGTGGGTTCTTTTCATCCTAGTAGGACTCCAGACCTGCTGAAGTTCACTCTTTGTAGCAAACCCTCCACCTACTCAAGTTTGAGACTGCATCCTTTTGAGCAGCTGGCTCTGAATACTAAAAATCATGGCTGGAACCACATGGCTCAGCGGTCCATTTGGTCAAATAAGGAGAGGGCAATGCAGTTACATAACCTGACAGTATTCTCCTCGCTTACTCTGTTTCCTCTTTGCAGGCAACCAGTGGAAATCAAATTATTCACAAACCGAGGTGTATGTATAGATGCCATTGATGTTTTGATGAAGACAGTGGACTGCCCAGTGCTGGAGGTGGAAATGGAGGCTGTGAAAGCTGTGGCAGCTTTTCTGAGGTAGGCAGGAAAGTATTTACAGGCTTTTTCTTCAGATAGATCTGAAGAAATGTTGGTCTCTGCAGCTCCCCTGTGTCTGTGTGGGTGAGTGTGCTCTGCAGTGGGAATTCTGGCTGAGATAGATAGGCATGGGTACAGCAGAGCTAGCTTCCCACCCACCTGCCAGGGATGCGAGGGTGATGAAGCTGTGGTAGGCAGCAAGCTGGTGCATCAAGGACCTAGCATCCCCAGCAGGCTTGTTCTGCAGCTGCTGTGGCTTTGGCACACTGTGGCCCATCTAAACAGATAAGAGCAAGCATAAGACCTTGCACAGTTATATGGTTCTTGACTGTAGTGGGAATGGACGCTCAATGTGGTGAGGGTGTGTTTGTGTTCACATCTGGAGAAGGCACTATTCAGACATCCTGACTTTTGTGTGCTGTGCTGGAGAGAAGTGGCAGTGGCATATTGCTGTCCAAAGAGAAGTTAGTTCTGCTGGTGTTGTATTCTCATGCAGAATGTCCCCAGCAGAAAACATGCACGCTGTCTTTCTTTCTGCTTGTTCAGGAAGGACCATTTGAGCTCCCCTCCAGTCCCATATGAAAAGCTGCAGAAACTGCTGGAGGCATTGCTGAAGCGATGTGCTGACCTTTCCCCACCACAGAGTAGCAACATGCATGCAGTAAGTCAAGAGATATTGTGCTCTTTGGTAGTACCAAGCAGGACGGAGATTATCCTCCTAGCACCGCATGTGGAAGTGGCATGTATTTTCCATCTCCTTACCTGTGACTGTTGTAGTCTCTGGTGTTTCTTTTGATCCTCGTGGCTTGAGATGGTAACAATCTTTGTCTATGAAGATGGATGCTAGTGAGTGCTTTTTCTAAATCAGTGAAAATATGTGGGGCGTCATTTAAGTATGCTGCTCTCTTTATATGTTCAGTGCTTCAAGGTAATTTGGACCTCCCCTTCTTTTGGCCCCTGCCGTGTAGGCTATGTTAGTCAATCTATTTTTTGGCAATGAACATCTCTTACTGTGCCTTCAGACCAAGACAGTCACGTTGTATGCACAGTGATTCCTCAGCAAGGGAATTGGTAGCTACTACTTGAACTGCAAATTCTTTCCTGTTCCTGGAATATGCACTTAATGTGATGCAGTGCTGGGACCTGTGGACATGTCAGGAGAACTCTCATAACTGATGGCTAGTGACGAGACAAGGGCTGAATCTTCTTGCTCTGTCCTTAGGGCCATGAAAGTTTAGATTGCATGTCTGGAGTGGCAAGAGCATCTTGTAGGGGTACCAGAATTCCAAATGCCTGCTGAACTGTCTGTCCTTAGGTCCGCTTTGTTTTGTATCTAATGCCTGTCTTCTCTGCCTGGAGAAAACAGAATAGCTTTCTACCCCACAGGTAAATGTTGGTTAGTCTGTTTGCACACACAGAGCTTTGTGTCCCATTCAGGATAAAAAGCTTTACAGAAAGAAAATTAGGCAAAATATTAAAGACATCCAGTCTACGTTTAATGAGAGTAAAGGGGGAATTATTGTAGCTGTGATAAGGTGTCACAGTATCAAATGGGGAAATGTAAAGAATTCTGAACTGCCAAACACCAATGCATTGCTGTGTCCTGCTCTGGTGGTATTCAGAGAAGACCACCATAGCTGGTTAAGGTTTAATGGCAGATTTTGAGTTCCAAGTGGTTTGTTCACAGTTTGGACAGATGACAAACTCTGACCCTGCAGTTGGCTTCTGTCTGAACTCAGGATGCTGTGTTGGAACAAGGATCAGTACATGGATAATTTCTTACAAATATGAGCCTAAGTAGAGATTTCTGAGCAGTGTTGTGTGAAGAGTAAATGGAAGGAACAAAATTAAAAAAAAAAAAACAAAACACCCAAGTTTTCCCAGAAGGGTTTGAAGCTGAGCTGCTTAAAACTCAGACCAAACCATGGCAATACAGGCTATACTGCTGTACTGCCCAAGGGTCAGAGCAGTGCAGAACTGGTAGCTTTGTAATTCTTTCTTCCATAGGAAAAGCAGAGTAAATCTTTTAACTCTGCTCTCCCTAGGGAGAGCACAACAGTAAAAACCATCTGTGCAAAAGAAGGGATTGAAGTATGTTGTTCCTCCTGCTGCTGGTATCAAAGAGGAGATACATTTTTTTTCTGACAGTGAATACAACATTTTGAAGACTTCTGTCCTTTAGCAGGGTGATCTCCTGTTATCGATGTCCCAGAGTCTTAGTAGAGTTTCTTGGAGACATGGACAGCTATTACTCAACACCCTGGAAAGTTTCAGAAATGCTTGCAGGTGAGGACAAGGAAAGGGTATTGATGGGTACTGTGCGTGTGTCTGTCCGTCTGTCCTTGTGACTGAGTTCCTCTATCAAACCCCACCACTGAAATAATACAGGTGGGTTTAATGCATGGCACTTGTCAGTAAAACAGTAGAAGGAGAAATACGTAGTGATAGTGAAAATTTTGTCGCATCTGTATGTGTCCCCTAAGAAATGTGACTCAGACCTATCAGATTCTCTCATGCCTTTGGTCAAAAGTTGCAGTGAGGTAAGAACTGTTGGGGGAGGTATGTGTGAAAATATCTTCTTGTGCCCTAGATTATGTGATCTCACTGATAAAGGGGTTAACCATGCAATAAATATGTATCTGTTCCAGTTGCTGACCTTGTATTCACTCATATCTGTAACTTGTTACTGCAAGTGAGTTTACAGTCATCAGCTTTTATTGTTTTGCTGAATGAGGGCTCTCTCTCACTGTTTGCTGCATAGAAAGAGGTGACAGATGAGTTTGTGTATGAAACCAGATCTGCCGTTAGACAAGTCTGGTCGCCTCGGTTATTTTGCCTTACATTACTTAATGAGATAATTCAGTCAAAAGAAGCAAATGTCCCTGTCTACGCTGACCCTGTGTCTCGGGGTTGTGCTGAAGGGGAAGCTGGGGCTCTGTCATGATTTTTAGATTAGCTAAATGGCACTCTGGCCTGGCTGCATACCTTTAATCTTGCCACACTAGGGCCTTCCTCAGCAGATATTTTCTTCAGAGAAGCTAAGTCTTCCTTTCCCAATGCACAGTCCTGTTGAGCAACATTGCTGACTTTTATTGAATTCAGTCAAGAGGTAGATCTGTGCTATTGCTGTATTCTTTTGTTTCCAAGCTATTAGATATCTGTGGGGCTCTTCATGGTGAAAGTGTGGTGGTTCTGACTTCCTTTACGGAGTGAGGAGTGTTCCTCTCTCTTCTGGTACCTGCTGTGTGTTTGTAGGTTAGCAGTGGAATTACAGAGTGACCCCATGGCCCAGGAGAACGCTTTCACTGCCCCCAGCTCAGAGAATAAGGAGACGCTGAGCAACTTTTCTGAGTTCCTGTTGAGGATCTGTGACAGTCTCTGCATCCCCATGGTCATGGTAGGATTTCTTTTGGACTTGGTCTGTTCCTTGGGTACCTGGAAAGGTGCTCTCAAGCACCAACAGTAGGTGGCACAAGTCTTTTGGGGAAGAGAGCTTGTAGAGTAAACCTAGAATAGCAGGGGCATTTGCTACCTCTCCAGAGCTAACTTTGGTATTTATTATATAGTTCATGCAAATAGGAGTATATAGTCTCAGAGGGTGGAGAAATTCATAGTGCTGTTTCTTGCTCATTGAATTTGGGTAAAAGTTAATGGACTGTGGTAAAATTGCCCAGTGACCTTCAGCAAGGGTGAGTTGAGTCATCCTGCTCTAAACATTTTAGTGCTGAACTTTAATGCTTGTGTTTGCTGCTGCCCAATAAAACTCTGAAGCACAGGTGTTCAGTGCTACTGAAGTCAGCTGCACTTCAGTGTGTGTGCTGTGTTGTATACTGTGCCAGAGAGTTAGCCATCGGACCTGCAAGAGCAGTTATGTCCAGGGCTATAGGGGAAATAATGTTAGTTGCTACCAGGCATTTTGGAGGAAGAACTGTTCCTCCATTTGTTTGCACTTAGGAATCTAGCTTTCTGGGAGGGCAGGAGGCAGGAGGCAAGCTGCTGCTTTCAGTGTGTATTGCATCCCGCTCATCTGTTCCTTTCTTCCTTCCACAGAACTACCTGGAAAGGGCTGTCAGCTCCTCAGTGATGGAGGTTTTCATATCAGCACTTAATACCCTCTTTACAGTGGTGCCAAACATGCGAAATAAGTTCTCCAAAAAGCTGGGTATGGGGATGGTGTGAAATCATGCTCTCTGTGCTGTTAACTGATGGAACTTGCTGCAGTGGCATATTGCAGAGGCAATGAGCTTTTGTTTGTGGAGGATTATATGACATGTTTGTATGAGTAAGAATGGAGTGCACAGTCATGTTCAGGAGGATGAATGGGTTATTTGGTCTAGCAATAGTGATTGGATAGATTTTATTTTTGATAATTAAACTATATTGGCTTCATCTTTTCCCTTGGAACACTCAGAACTGATTTTTCCTGTGGATTGTTCCTGCTGGATTGTTGGTGGGCTTTCATCATGTAGAATTCCTCTTTACTCTGCGTATTCCTTGCTTTTTGTGCATCAGAGAGGTAATGCAGAATTCCTCTCTTCTAAACGTGTAGATCTTCCGTTCTCTTTCTGAGAAGACAAACAAAGCTCAGAGTTCTCTCCAAACCAAACTTGCAATAGTTTACTGTGGGAGAGAAGGCCTAAAATGTATTCTTACTGAGATGGCCTGCCCTGTTCACTAGGTTTGTGTGGGGATGCGTGGGGATGATTAGGGGGCCAGTCTGCTATTTTCCCTTATGATACATGCATATTCTGTGTTCCTTTGACATTTGTGTCCTGCTTTCTCTCTAGCATCCTCCTGCTTCATCCGACTGACGCTGGAGTTGAAGGCCAGATTTTGCTCTGTACAAAGGTATTGTGATAAGTGCATTGTGAGCAAGTCAAAAATTTCCAGATACGAAAGCAGATCATGCCTTATTTAATGCCCCTGAATTAAACAAGGGTGGCTAGAAGACACAAGAGCTGTTCTATCTCACAGCAAAATGTAAACAGTAACTGTCTGTGGAAAAGCTGGATGTGTGAGAAGGGAGAAGCAGTCAGGAAGGGTGAGGGTAAATTTTCACATCTTTGTGAGAATCCTGTGCTCCACTGTGAGCTATGCAGACAGAGATAAAGCAGCCTGACTTTTAAATTGTGAAGTTGGTGGATGTTTTGTAACGAAGTAACAGTAGCATCTGTTCCATCTGAACCCTGGCTTCCAAGACACATTTTACCACTACTTTTGTTCCCTGTGCTGTTATAATGTGTAAGAAACGGGAGGGAGGAGGAAGACTTCAGCAGAAGGCATTGCAAGGGGTGTTGTGTGGCAGAGGTTATGATTTCTAGGTTGAGGAGGACTGAGGGAGACTTCCTTTTGGTCTGTAGAGATGTTTTACCTCCTCTTTCCTGTGACTGCATCTAATTAAAAGAGTAAACAAAATACGTAGCACCCTCATCCAGGTTACCAGTTTGGGGATACTTGTGGCTAGGAACAGAGTGTGGGGAGTGATCTGGGTTTCTAAATACAATAGTGCACAATACAAGGATGCTATGGTACATTACAAAGATGTTTGATTATGTGCTGTCGGAATAACTGGACAAAGAGTAATACCTGGAAATAGAGCTGTTCTCACCCTTTTAGGAAATGTCTTGGTATTCTTCCTTGTTCAACTCTGTAAACACCGTTGTGCCAAAATGGTTTGCTGTGGCAAACTCCTCAGAGGTGTTTGCCAGTGGAATCGGTTATTGGGAGCTACCCTCATACAGCCTTCTCTGCACAGTTCAGGGCCCTGCACTTGCAAGACTTCCTTTGAATACAGGATTTGAGGTTTGTGAGAGTATCCCACCGCGTTTATATCATCACAAGGCATCTGAAATTACTCACTGTTGTCATCACTAATTGCATCTGCCACTGGGAGCTGTCTGTTCTCTGGGAAGTCTTGATTTTCCTGGAAGCCCGGGTTGGCTCCTGGAGTCCTGTTGTGACAGGGCAGGTGTTTGAATATGATCAGTGAGTAAACCAAAGTTCTGGCAGACAGTTTGTGACACTGGACGTGTAAAGAAGATGTTTCTAGCCTTCTTCACTGTATCTTTCTGCTCTTCTTTACAGTAATCCTGCCTTGAATCAGGCCTGCTCCAGCTTCCTCTGCAACTTGTGCCTGAGCCTTTACTCTGCCACAGAGAAGGAGAGAACTTCTTCTCAAGAAGGCAAGTGTGAGGTTTAGTTGCCAGCCTCTATTTAGGCAAAGAAAAAAAAAGACAAAGAAAAAATGAGGAAAGGGATGGGACACAGGAACATGTATGAGTTCTATTTAGAGATTTCCTTCTAGCTTTTTTAAAACTGCTCCATTGAGATAAAAGTCAGAGAATGCCTTTAGAAGAGTTTGACTTTACTTGAATGACTATGTGCCTATGGTTTTGTTTACATGGTGACATTTATTCACACTGTGCATGGATTAATTACAATAATATTAGTTGCTGCAGAGTCACCCTTATCTGGGAATTCAGGTCCATTTTTCCCTCTGGCGTACTCTATTTTTTCTGTCTATACTATGGCTTTGCACGATAGGTAAGTCCCAGATAAGTAAGATGAAAGTTTCCACATCACAAAATCTACTTTTCTACTGGCAGTGCTCGGTGACTGTACTGTCAGCATCAGCAAAGAGCTGGGAACCTCAAACAGAAGTTTCTTTTCATCCTCAAGGCTAGCTCTGTTATATCAGATCTTACACCTGTATTCACGCCAAATCAGGAAGATACACTTGCTGTTTCATGTACTGTTTGCAGACTGTGAGGTAGTAAGTTGGCTTTGGTATTTCTTATATCAGGAGCTTCACTAATTTAATATGCTTGAGTTATAGGAAGACAGGTGCCTCCGTCCCCCCCTATTTGTCTCTACTTATGCATAGACCTTCCCCTGTCTGCTCACATTAGTTTTATTTCTAGAGCAAGAGATGTCTGAGCTCCTACAAAAGAGTCTGCCTCAGTTAAACTACACAGTTGCTGAAGGCCTTCTCCTCCTGGCTGAAAACCCTGAACCTCTCCCCTTGGATCAGTCTCTTTGCAACCACCAACACTGCTTCATACTCCTCTTATACTTTGCCTACACCCTTGGAGACAGGTGAGCCAAGAGCATACAATGCAAGTGGTTGTGTGGCCATTACATACATGTATCAGTGGGTAAGGCATGTCTGATTTAATTGTCTCTGCTCCAATCTCCTTGAATGCAGGTTTGTCCCAGAAGCAGAATTGTTTTTAGCCATAAGAAATTTCCTCCTGCTAGCACAGGACCATCGAGACTGCCCCCCTCCATACATACTCAGAGCTGTGCTTTACTTACTTGCTGCCTGTCAGGACAAAGGCAAAGCCCTGGACTCGGTAAAAGAAGATTTCTTTCTTAGCTCTTGAACCCTTTTTGTTAAAGTTTCTCTCTGCTCTCATCAAACCTCCTGCAGAAAGTAATTTGATATATGCAGTCAGTGATGAATGAGTGAAGAGTGCGTGATGCATATACACTCTGGAAAGTTAGCTGTGAAAAGCCACTAGGGGATATAGATTTGATTGAATAAACTTGTGTCTGCGTGGGAAGCGTAAATGCGTTGGATAGGCTGTGAATTCACACACAGAATATTATAAATTTCATAGCTTCAATCTCCTGAACACATTCACAGCCTCTGCAGCAGGCTTTCTAGTGTTCCCATATGGCCCTTTGCTGCTGCACAGCTTTGAGCACTGTATAAAACCTACAAGTCTCTTAGCCTTTGTGATGCAAATGGGCTTCACAAAATGATGTTTAACTGATATATTTGATTGTCTAGTTAAAAGGCAATGTGATTGTTTTTCACAGTAAAATCTCACTGCTTTAGCTTTTGGATATTCACTCTCTAGCTGTTATTTTGTTGTCTCCCCACCTCCCCCTTTCCCTCCCACACACTTACCAGAGGTCATTGTGTACCGTAAAGAGGATCCTGGATAATCTCCCAGATCTGAGCTTGGTCTATGTTCATTGTCCTCTGCTGCTGAAATTCTTCCTGCACTACCCTGAACTTATGGGCAGATTTGGACACCAGGTCCTGCAACTCTGGTTTTCCTGGGAAGACTGCAATCATATGGAGACTGAAGAAGCTGCTTTTGGCACGTCTGATCAGCTGAACAATGCTAACCCTTTACTTCCCATTCTGAAGAGCAATTCCAGCATTTTACTTATTTTACTGGTATGTGACTCACAAGGACAGACTGTCATCCTAGCTGTAACTTAGGGGGACCACTTAGGGCTTCTGGTTATTAAAACACTTAGTGCTGCTATTCTGAGGCCAAAGATTCTGCTAGAAGGGCCCAGGAGTTTATACACAGGCTTCCACCTTGCACCAAGCCAAATACAGAAAATGGGATTGTGAGTATGTGCTCCCTCTTTCTCCGTCATCCATTCACTGTGATTGAAAGGGAATTTTGAGAGTTGGCTAGGAAGGGGTCTGAGGATGCTGCTGGTGTCTACCGTGCAAAGAAATCGTGGGCTTTTTCCTTTCTCTATCCAGACACACAGCTGGGTAGTCTAGATTCTTTTGGGGCAGCCTTTTAAGAAGTTGCTTTGCTAATTTAGAAGCAATGGTATGCTGCTAATAGATGGGAAGGATATGAGGATCAAAGAACATTCAAAAGCAGCATGCAGAGAGCAGGTCTCGAGGGCATGGATTTCTGTTTGCTCGGGTTTTTTCTTTTGTTTGCTTTTAACTGGAGAGTCTTGTCAGAGATTTTTGCACTGCTCAGAGTTTTCAGAACTGCAAGTAGCACATTGCATTGCTCTTCAAAGATAAAATACAAAACTCAGAGCTCTTCTCTCTCTTCCACCTCTCCCACCTGCCCTGTCACCCCTCCATTGGTGGCCACTTGTCCCATGACAGCTTAGACAGTTGCATAAGTAAATCCTTGCTGATATTTCCACACAAGAACACGAGATTTACATTTATGCCGAAAGCTAACAGCTGTGATGTTTCTTCTCCAGCCTGTTACAGTAGGAGTTTTTTAGATTCTACATATGTTTAATGTATCATTGAGAATATAAACCAATGTCAGCAAACAGGCGTTTGCTGACAGTCCATGTTTGAAGCCAGGTTTGATTCTGAGTGGGTGCCCTTGCGGCATTACAGACTGGCACGTGTTTGTTCTGACCTTGGACACTGTAAAGTAAATTTTAATATCCCAGATTACAGAAATGACTGACAGAAGAGCTTTTCCATAAGACGGTTCTTTAACAGTTAGAGAGATGTTATGGGGTAAGTAATGGTATTCAAGCATTTTATACCATTGCCAGAGCTGTAGTAAAAGTGATCAATGAGTTGACAAACCAGTGCAAATTAACAAAGTGTCCCAAGAGGCTTGTCAACCCTATTACCTTTGGCAGTAGTTCTGGAACCCATCACTCCACAAACTAAAGCAGATATATACATCACAAGTCTATCACTACACAAAAGGGAAATGATGGTTCTTTCTCTGAATCGTGCAGCATTCCCACTTTCCCCTTTCCTGTCCTGCCATGTACTTGTGCAGAAATAAATTAATTTAGCTCTGTCCCAATCTTTAAAGTGAGTTGTAATAAATCACAGGCTTTGACAATCTACCTCTAAGCTAGGGAAGAGCATAATCAATCTGAATTTAGATGGCCTAATAAAACAGTGCAATGTCCTGAAATAAATATGGTGTCAGATATAAACAAAACTTACAAGGTGAATAACCTCAGCTTGAGAATCCACTAGTAAAATGGAAGGCCTCAGCATGGTGGGGTGAAACAAAAATGAATGCCCTTCCAAGGATGATTTATTTGCTTTTCTGCTTTTAATAAAAGTCTGGATTATATAGAATAGATGGTTGGTGGCTTCATCTGAGACCTTGCCTCCTGAGAAGGGAGAAAAATGTTAATACAGTGATGCATTTACCAGCACCAGGAAGGCTGTGGCCCTTGGTTAGCACTATTTTGTGCTATGTGTGCTTACCTGGGGACGAAGGTGGCAATGATCACACACTGGCCCACTTGTCTTCTCCATGCTCCAGATCTGAGCTGATCTCTCAGAGTGGCTACAGCATACTGCTATTAGATTACATTCTTGAATTTCATATGGAGTAGATATATGTAAGTGGAGCAGATTGTGCAGACAACTCTCAAGCCTTTATTCCCGAATGTCTCAGATGTGGGCAGGAATTAGGCAGGCTAAAGACTTTTTTTCTTATGGCAGAGGCAGCCTGTTCTTACCTTAACTGCTTTTCTTGAGTAGGGGTTCCCAAAACCCACTCCCTCTCCTTCATCCTGATCTGAATGCATGGCAACTGTGTGACAGGGGAAGGTAGCAGGAGGAAAAGGCTCAGGGCAGGTTCCGGGATTGGTAACGTTGCTCAGAACAGTTTTTGTTCCTGCTTACCTCATTCTCCTGTACCATTTGCAATGCAGTGGCCAGGACTACTGGGAGAGGAGAGGAATGGTAGTGCTGATGTAATTTATGTTGACTATCTCATTATGTCAGCACTATGGGGCATTTTCTGCCTTGTCTTTATGGAACTGCATCTATACATGCTGTGCAGGTAAATTTAATATTAAACACCTTAGCAACAAACGAATGCCCAAATTAAGGCTACTGGCTGTGGGATTTAGCTCAGAGACTCCAGACAGAGCTCTGTATTCAGGAAGGCTTGTGGGCTGAATGCTGTATACGTGACTCTTCCATTTTCAGTGACTGAGTGATTGCTTGTCTGGTTTATGTACATTTCATGCAGTTTAGCTGTTGTGTTGCTATTGTAGATAGTAGGCTGCCAGCCTGAGTCTTCTGAAAATGACTAATTACGAACTGACTCACAAGCCTGATTTTAGGCAAGCATCTTAATATGCAGCCTGATTTTTCAAAACAACAAGGAGAGCAGAAGTGCCAGAGGCTCCGTGTTCTTGGAAACAGGGCCCTGGCTTTGTGAAACCATTTTTTTTTCTAAAGCCTTGACCTTAAAAAATGTTTCCTCTACTCTTTTGTGCTGGATGGGGGGGGGGGGGGTCCATAGCCAAGTACATTCTTTAAACAGGATATTAGTCAGCGATGCCTATCAGAAGAGAGTCCTCCTATTTTATTCAGTACTCCATTTAATCAGGACATACTTAATCTGAACTGTGCTTTATTAGAATGTTTCCCAAGACACCAGATTAGCATAATGGTATTAAATAGCAGTGATTTTTCCCTAATCAGGGCAGAAGGATAATGTGTGTGTTTCTTCCCTCTCAGGACCTGGTCTGTTCAAGTTCTGTGGAGGTGGCTCAGAAGGTGTTAATGGCTCTAAGGACCTTTCTGGAAATAAATGAGGATGCATTTGTCTGTGACCTCCTCCGGAATCAGTTCCTACATATTCTGCAGCAGCTGCTGGTAGAGAGTAGCTCGGCCTCCTTACAAGGTGACCTCCTTCTTTGACTGGGGTCTTGTTGTGTGATCAACTAACCACGGAGGCGGCTGGAATCATACAGTCTGGGATGAAGTGTTTTTGAGCTGCTGTTGTAGCTTTGGTACTTACCTACATGAGGAAATGTACAAACAGAACTGTACTGATTTAATTTTCTTTTCCAGAGATTCTTGTTTTGAAGTGAGAGAATCTTTTTCAGAATTAAGGTTGTTCTTTTATCAAGGTGTGATTATTAAACTGAGGCAAGTTTATATTGCCCTAGGTATTCACATGGAAAGCTGTGCTGGTAAGTCTTCCTGAAAGACATAATCCTTCCTGCCTCCTCTCTGTGCAAGACAGCTGGGTGTGCCTGAATTCAGATGGTTTCCAGGACACAGAGGCTGGGCACAGACATCATATGAATAATTCATGATATCGATCCCCAAACAGGATCTGTGATATTATCAGATTTCACAATTCTGTTAATTCTTTCAAACTTTTAGCAGGGTTGTGACTGGAGGAAATCTCTGTTTTCCTTACTAGCCCTGGCAGTGGAGTAGGGACTGTTATCCTATCATTAAAGGTGCTGTGTAAAGCTGCCTATGAGTCTGAACTGAAAGAGAGAGCAGTGCTAGGATGTCCTTGGCTCCTCTAGGATAGGAGTCCAGCGCAGCTTTTGACTGTCCCTGAGAGGAGCACTAACACTACCAACTGCTCTGTTTGTTTGGGGGTTTTCATTGCCTGAAGTTGAGATGGAAGTTTGAAAGGGGCAGTTGTTTTGCCCTAGCTTGAGGAAAGTCTGGTAGGCTGGAGAAGAGGGGATGTTAAAAGTAGGAGCATGATAGAGTATGATGCTGCGAGATGTGCATAAAGAATGCGATGTTGGCATCTGCCAGATCTATCTTTTTTGGAATTGTGCACGTCTTGAATTAATTAGCAAGGGTACTGGCAGCCTCATTCAGAAAGGCAAATTCCATCAAGAACATGTTAATGTTCAATACACCTGTAAATATTCTGTCATCAAAACAGAAAACTCCTGAGTCTTTGTGAAGACATTTTCTGGAAATGATAGTTGATTGCTGTAGGTATGGTCTATACAGTACAAAATCCTTACCTGTTTGCACTGCTGTAGAGGAGTGAATATACTAGGGAGGGATGTGGTTGCCCTGTGAAGCTGGTGGTCTGAAGCCCCGTTCTTGCATACAGAGGTAGAATTTTAAAGTTAACTGACAAACTAAACTGTCAGTATCCTTCTTAGCTAACAGGAACCTGCCCGTTTTGCTGAACCTCCTATTCCTGGTGCAGCTGCGGAGCAAGGGCATGAGGGAGCTGGACAGCACAGACTTCAAGCTGCTTCACCAGGGTGAGTCTGTGTGCATCTGCCCCCCAGGGGGCTTTGATCTGTTTTGGTAGTTATTACATGAGATGATTAGGGGCTGGCTTTTCGTCTTTTGAGAGGTGTGCCTTGCATTAAGCCTACCGTTGTTTTAAGATACTTTCATAGCCGAAGTGTTGCAAAGAGCCCTTGTTACCAGTTTAGGCAACAAAATGCAGTTTTTCTGCCTCTTGCTTGTGCAATACATTTGTTGTTTGAAAACCTCGCAAGGTGGCTGAAGTATTTTTATGGCTGTGACTTGATTTCAGAGTCTGCAACTGTTGTTGATGTGATATATGCTGTGCTGATGTGCTCTGCGTATCATCCTTCCCTATCCATACTTGCTGCTGTGGTTTAGCCCAGCAGGCATCTAAAGACCACGCAGTTCACACCTCCTCCAAGTGGGATGAGGAAGATACTGGAAACAAAATAGACCCATGGGTTGAGATAAAGACTATTACTAAGACAGAAGAGAGGAAAATGGAAACAAATATGCAATATAACAGAATATATATACCCACGATGCAATTACTTGTGACCTGCCAACTGACACCCAGCTAACAACACAACTGCCTCCTGATTGACACCCCACTACAACACAAAGTCTCACCACCCACCTGACCAATGCACAACAACCCCTGAGCAGCGGCTGCCCCCAACAAACTCTCCACAGCTTTACAGCTTTCCACATCATGTTACTTGGTATGGAACAACTCTGTGTCTAATTCAGGCAAGCTGTTGGCTCCACTGTTTTGGCTGAAACCAGGACACTTGCTAATACAGTACTGAGATTCTCACCCCAGGGATGTCCTGTGAACCAGCCAGCAGGGACCAGCAGCCTAGTGTACCCAGACTTCCCCTGGGGTGTGAATCCAGATCATATTGGTCCCAGCCATCAGCAGGACTTGCCTGCTCTACCCCAGAGACATAGAAGAGAGGAGTGTGTTTGTTTATTCCACATATCCTGACCTGCTCTCATCTGCTGATTGTTAATAGATGACTTCTCTCCTCTTGCCTGGCAATTGGAGATTCGTGCAGGCCATCAATGAAGGACACTAGAAGAGTATTCAGCTGATCCATCCTCTCACCTCTTTCTGCTCTGACAAATTGATTTCTACAGAAGACTTTGAAGAACTATCACTTTGAATTAGAAATGTTCCATGTCTCAGGGCTGCCTGTGTTGTCCTTGTAAGGAAGCAGTTTCTCAGACGTTCATTAACCAAGGGAACTGGGATTGTGAAAGAATTGCATCTTTTTTATAGCAGCTTTTCTTAAGAATTTCAGAGCACAGCTTAGCTGCTCCCAGAAGTCAAAAGCTCCTTCTGCTTTTACTTTCTGTTCTGTTAGGTTTTTTTCCAACACAACTCTCTCTCTGCCCCAGCCACCCCTTCATTCCCTGCTTTACTCCTCAGTCTATCTTCTTGAAGGAAAAGTGCTGTTCTCTGATGAGGCCTACACAAAACCAGCCTGCAGATGGAAGGGGTGTAGGGATGTCGATCTGTATTATTTTTTTTTGAGCACTGCTTACTTAGAATTTAAGCTTTCCAAAAGATCTCCTATGATAGTGCTGCTGAGCCCTGCAGTCCTGGATTTCCCTCACAAATTCTTGCTAAACACTGTTCCTAAATGTTTGGTGCTTCCAAAAAGCATGGCTCATTTATTACTTCTGTGAGCAGTCTGTGAGGGTGGAGGAGCAGAGGTCTTCCCACCATCCTCTGTCACCATGTGAAATGGGCACGTGGTTTTTTATGGTCTACCCAGTATTAGGATCATATTTGCTCTCTGGAAACAGGTAACTTATCTAATAGTCTGTAGTTCTTGGATTCTTTACTACCCAGTGTGAGATATGTCCTTTAATATTCCCTTCTCTGTTGTTTTTGTTGTTGTTTGTTTTGTTTTTATTCTCCCACATGCACACATCTGTTATCACCCTCCACTGCACTGTCTGGTCTAAAGCAGACACTCTAGGGCCTGTTGCTTTGTCTGTACCATGCTCTGTTTAATTTTGCTTCAGGTTGTGTTGCTCTAGTCTGAATTCACTCCCCACTGACTGACTTCTTTTTTGTGCCGAGATGCTGCATTATGTTGGTGTCTGTGTTACACATGTTCTTTTGTTTCCAGTCAGTAACCTCTGTGGGAAATGCAGGCCGAAAGACACAGACCTCCTGCAGCCATCTTTGAATTTTCTGTACTGTAGCCTTCATCAGACAACACCTTGTAGTCAACAGAGAGGTGAGGCAAGATTGTATTGATCGGTGAGTTAATCTCTGCAAGGTTGTGGCTTGGCCATCAGAGATTGTATTCTAACTGTCTCAGCAGGTAAGGTGGATTTTTCCCCTTTCTGATGCAGCATTATGGTTAACAGAAAACACTTTGTGTTTGGGATAATTTTTTCTTTTTAGAATGAGGGTTTTGTTTTGTATTTGCTGCCTTCTGATGATTCAGGAGTTGGCTGTTGCGAGGCAGAACTGTTGTATTTTTCTTCTTCATAAAAAACAGCAGTGGGGCTTTGGTGCCCTGTTGAATTGTCCTGGTGATTGCCGTGGTTCAAAAAATTAAACAATAATAGAGGCAGCAATAACCAACCTCCTAGCTGTGTTGGCTGAAGGCTGGTTACTTTATTAGCAGCCTGAGTAGTCGTTTGTGCTGTGGGAGATGAATACTGGTATAACTGGACAGCCTTAGCTTGACGAGCTGTGGCAGCTAGGGCTGCCTCACAGCAGCAGGGGTGTGCTCTGCAATTCTCTTCTGCTTGTCAAGCTGATTTAACCTGCAACATCCCATCAGCCTCTTTGATTCATAGTGCAGCAGCCCAGATGGGTCTGCCTCTGTGTTGCCAGTTCCTCTGCTTCCATTGCTGTAACCACTCCCACTGGGCACTTGCCATCATCCAGGAGTCAGTGTAGAAGTAGAGCACTGGCCACTTCTCTTGTTCAGCAATATCTTAAACCAGCTGGATGGCCTACACTTCTGCAAATTGGCTCGATTTCCCATGCAGGAGGGAAGATTTAGATTAGATATCAGGGGGAAATTTTTCACTGAGAGTGTGGTGAGGTGCTTGAACAGGTATCCCAGAGAGGTTATGGATGCCTCGTCCTTGTAGGTGTCCAAGGCCAGCTTGGATGGAGCTCTAGGCAGGCTGGTTTAGTACTTGATCTAATGGCTGGCAACCCTGCCCATGGCAGGGAGGCTGGAACCGAATGATCCTTGAAATCCCTTACAACCCAAGCCATTCTGTGATTCTATGAATCTGTGATTCCGTGATTCTGTGATTCTATGATTCTGATTCTGTTTCTCCCATACAGCAGTGGCAGTGCTGCTCTCCAATGTGTCCTTGCTCGAGCTCCTCCAGAAGGTTTTGGAGTGCACCTGGGTGTGGTCTTTTCCCTCTGAACCTACCTACCTGTCGTCTGAGGATGCCTTGCTAAGCTCAGGATGGCTGTTGGCTGCTTCCCTCTTAATTTATCAGCATCGTTACAACACTGAGGTTAGAGCCATTCTAGTGTTCAGAACCCTGGACTTGTGAAACCTTTAAAAAATAATTCTTCCTTAGCAGGGGAAAGTGGTTGGCTTTGGCCTGGAATCTGCTTGTCCTTGTTGCCTTTTTATTATTGTCTACATGTTATTCCTTGCTGCCCTTCTCCAGCTGGACTGGAAGCTAGCATGTTGCTGAAGAGTGAGACACAAATCATTGCAGAGTTAGAGATGGACAGAAATGCTGGGTGGGGAAACACACTGTACCCAGCCCTCCCGGTCCAAACCACTTTCTTCTTCAGGATAGAGTGAAATACATTTTAAAGCCTTTGGTGATGGGAGGAACAGCTCCCATGCTTTTCTTTTTGACAGTAAAATGATCAGCAGTCACAGTCCAAACCTCTCATTGTCAAATAAGTATTTAATGTTAGCAAGCTCCTTTGAATTTAGGCAGCTGTCATTGTATTTGATGCTTTGCAGTCCAACAAGAGAGCTAAGCTGGAGCTGTCAGCTGCTATTGGAACTACAGGTTAGAGGGAATGGAAAACTTTCTAATGCCCACCCAAGGTGATAACACTTCCTTCTGAAGTACCTACCCAGGCCTGTCTTCCCTCTTTTGAGATGGAGTTAAACAGCACGTCGTGAGTTTTGAACTCCACTTCTGCGGTTATGCCTAGTAGGGTATATTCTTTGGTGCATCTGCTCATGGATGATAAAGTCACATTAAGGGCACGCGTACATAAGCACAGGTAGGCAAAGACTGTTTTTTTAATGTTGAGGGAAGACTTTTGGGAAGATCAAACTAGGCCGACTCTGTACCTGTTACTTGATGGGTGTGCTGCCTCTGGTTAAGTGTCACATTGGACTTGTAGGGACCATCAGCTGTGTGAATGTATGGGAACATCTGACTGTCTCTGCTTTATTAACTGCTGAGCACAAATTAGCTTCTCAGTTTTCAGGTCAGGGTTGTGTTTGAATGGTCAATATTGTGCCAGTCCCAAAAAGGACTTTGTTCGAGTGACTAGTGTTGAGTTTCATCTTCTGGGATTGACTCTCAGCTCATATTGATCCTTGAAGTGCAATCATTTAGTGGGTTATAAACTTGTTGTTTGATTTCATCCATATCTTACTGGCTCGATATGTTATGATCTGCAATCCAGAATCCTCCTTGAGCCGGAGACGTGCAAAGAAATTACAGATACAGATGGCAAACTGAAGTGGTTCAAGGATGTTTAAGTGTTTCTAATCTTCAGCACTTCTGAGCTTCAATGTTTCTAATCTGCTGAGGGGAAGAAGAGAGGATAGGAGGAGGAGTCACTTTGCTGCTTTCTGCTGCTCAGCGTTGCTAAAGCTACACCAGTGCAACTTGGGGGCCTCTGCAGAGATCCCTTGTGATTGCAAATATGGACTGATGCCAGGCTGTATTTCTGAGCCTGCAGCTCATGGCTCCAAAAATGTGTGTTGCTCACATTCACCTCAGGTGAGTGTTAACAATGAGGACTTGCCTGGCCATAGCAAGCTTGTGTCTTAGTTGTGCTACTGCTAGTGGCTTTAGCAGAAGCCTGTGGGTAAACATGGATCATTGGTGGTATGCTACTAAAGGCTTTGGCTTGCCAGTGCTTGCACAAGTAACAAGAGCCACTCTGCGACAGCAGGTACTCCTAGCTCTTGTATTGAATGTTCCTCTTTTCATAAAGACAGCTGGAAAGAACTGTGGTCTTGATGCCCATGCTCCGTGCCACCTCTCTGCTTGCTGAAGAGAGCAAGTTTGAGCCCCTCTGGGGCTCTGTGATCCTTCATGGCATCACTGCTGCATGGCTGTTCTGTGGGGGTAACGGTTTTGCAGACTCCCCTTTCAAGCCCACCTTTCCCATTTCCCCTTGTTCCCAAGTTCCTAACCTCCTCTGCCTCCTTTATGTATGCTTTCATGTGCTCATCTGTAAGGAGGTTCTTAGCCTTAGGCTCTCTGCAGGCTTCCAATGCTGAGCAGGCAGGACCAGAGCCTTGTCGTCACTGCTGGCTTTTGGCTTCTTGGCTCGGTGGCTGAGGTACAGCCAAGTTTGGTGATGGCTGTTGCCATTTTTCTTCATTTCATTCTCTTGCAGGTTCACCAGACACTCTCTCTAGACCTAAGACAAGTCCTTAATGCAGTCATCTTCAGGAATAAGAAGCCAGTCCTGCTGTTAGGTATTTTGTGTCTGTTATGGGGATTTAACTGGGATCAGCTGCTTATATGATGTTACAGGCAAGAAGGGAGATCTGGTGACTTTAGATGGGAAGGTGCAGGTGTTGGTAATCTGGAAGCTTTGAGACTA
This sequence comes from Numida meleagris, assembly GCF_002078875.1. NCBI lineage: Eukaryota > Metazoa > Chordata > Aves > Galliformes > Numididae > Numida > Numida meleagris. The sequence continues at coordinate 50,216,910 of NC_034409.1, read as the reverse complement.
GATAACTGATTGCGAGAAGGGGCAAAGGGGAACTGCCTGGAGTTCTACTGTCTGTTTGGACACCTCCTCCTTGGAGGCTGACAGTGACATCTGGAACTGTGTGAACTGAGACAGTGTCATGTGTGGAGGAGGTGAACAAGGGAACTTGCCATTCCTGCCTGCAGTTGTGGGCAGGTGCTGGGCAATTCCACTGAGTCCTTAAGTCCAAATTTTCTCTCCTCACCTCTCCCATGCTACTGCGCAGGCACTAACACACAGGGCAGGGGAGAGGAAAGTACTGATCCATTATTGTGGCTCCCTGTCTAGTGAGCATCATGCAGTTCCTGAGAGCCATCCTGCGACAGAACTTCTCCTCCCTGCTGGTAACTGTTGTCCAAAACACAGCCCAAGGTGCTGCGCAACCACAGCCGTCGTTGCTGGAGGATGCTGCCTTGCACCCCCTCACCATGCAGCAGGTCTTCTCTCTTGTTGTCAGCCTGCAGAACCTTTTGGTGCACGTCTACTTGCAGGTATATAAAACACCAGTTTTGGAACAACACAGATAAACTAACCTGAAGAGAAATCATTGCAGAATGAAAGGGGTCTGCCTTTTCTTTCCTTCTGCCTGCATTTTCCACCCCTTACAGACACGTGATGAGGAGGAGGGAAAATGCTCTTGCTGCAGTATGCACAACATGGTGTAGTGTGAAAGAACGTAAATCAAGCTATGTAGAACTCCCTGCTGCTGAACTGGAGAGCTTAAATTTTGTGTGTTGAGGACAATTTCTGTTACCTGTCTCCTGCTCTGCGGGGGCTCCACACCCATAGGGACAGAGGTGGGAAAAATATATCACATCTCAGTCCCTCCTCCACAGCCCTGGCAAGGTACTTTGGGGGAAAATACATCAGCTTACATTTACTCACTCAAGCGGTGTTGGGCTCCAGGGGATAGTACATCGGTTTACATTTAACTCTCTTAAGCAATGTTGGGTCCCTGTCTTTATTCTTTGGAGACAGTTACTTAATTTTTTCATCTCAGAATAAGTACTCGTGCCTTTGTCTGGCTCCTTGACATGACAGATAATTTGCAATATGCTACATCCTGTGAAGGAGGTGAAGGCTGTTATTTTCCTGTGCTGCATGCTCTTCAGAGCCTGCCACTTTATGAATTTTCCTCTTGCAGTAGCTGTTGACTGCTTGTTTTTTCTTCTTTTTTCTCCCCTCTTGGGATTCCAGAAAGAGTTGCTGCTTTCTCAAGCTGTGGTTGCCTGCCTGGAAACCTTACTGGAATACCTGTATGTGAAGAACCAGGATGTTGGTAAAGTCTTCCTATCCTTCCTTCCACTGGGTTTCCCTCTTGCAGTGATTCCTGTAAGGCCCTGGAGCATATGCCTAATGAGTTTATGCCCAGTAAGAAAAATTATTTGTGTGATCAAAGTTAATCATGTGCTTTGTGGGATGAAATCACAGTGCCTGGTTCCCCTGTAGGAGTCAGCCCTCACTTGGGCTGTGAATACCAAGATGTTCTCCAGAACAAAATAGCCACTACCACCCCACACCCTAATATGATAGAATATGATAAGAATGAAAGATTTAGGAAATGAAGCAATATAAGAGTAGTCAGTCTTTCACTTCCAGGCCAATTTAACAAACTTTTAGACCATAAATATAGAGGAGGGAAGATGTGAATATGATGTGTCTTCCACACAGAGTTGTTGGCCGCAGTTTGTCCCTAAGGGATATGAAGGGAGAAGAGAGTAGTAAACAGCCTTAGAGAATGGAAGCTGGAAATTCTATATTTCCAGGGGCAAATGCAGACCTTGGTTTCAGGAGTCTGTGTCAGACCAAATGTATACCATGTCAGCAGTATAACATATGACAGTGTTGTACAGTTGGGGGAAGAGAAGACCCTTCTGCTCTTTGTCAGCCTCCTGTCACAAAATAGAAATGCTGGCTGTGTTCATAAAACAGAAAGTTAGTTCTCTGTACTCTGATCTGTTCAAATCAGTTGTGTAAACACAGAAAGAGAGGGGAATGGAGTGAATGAACGCCAGACAAAAAAGACATTATTGGGAGAGAGGAAGCTGTTGAATGAAAATATAATAGCGCAGATGAATGACAGCCAGTAGCTGAAGGGAGTCTATTAAAAGGCATGTTATGAGGACATTACACTGATTTGGGATTAAGATAACAAAATGTTTCAGCTGAACCCTTCACTTTGGCTGCCTAAATTCTTACTGTGGTGCAGTTCACAACACTGACAATGAGTCTCCTTATCCCAAGTGGAATGAGGGTCATCACAGTGCTTGACTAGAAGAAGTGAGAACAGCACAAAGACTGTGGCCTGGACTCTGCCTTTAGAAGTTTCCTCATTTGAGGCTTTCTAAAATTCTCTCTTGGTCCACAGATGTTTGCAGATGTGCAGAGCAGGCTCACTGCACAGAGCTGGTACTTTCGCATTTCCAGCAGCTGAAATAACCCCCCCACCAACACTTTACTCAATTCTTTTTGGTGTTCCTTTACCATGGACAAGACTGTTGTAGTGGCTACAGGGAGGTTATCCACCTGCCAGTGGAAAAGGAATCTTTCTGAAGCAAAGGGCTCAAACCCATTGGTGAACTGTCAGGGTATAGCAAGTTATATCAGCTGATCTGTTGTAATTGTCCATCCATCATATGCTCTCAACCAGCAATAAGCACAAAGTAATACAACTTAACATTAGAGTTCAGTGAGAGATTTCATACTGTCACAGACGGTGACCTTGAGTCAAACCTCTCTTTATCATATACACTTCTAATTAGGAACATTTTCTCTACTGACTGTTTGCAGTGCTGCCATCGGCGTGGTTGGTCCCTGCAGTATGCTCTCTGATGCAGATCCAGGCTCAGTTTGTGCAGCTTATGTTATAGGTCTTCCTTCATTACCCAAGGAGTATTCTGCAGCTAAATAAAACCCGTGGTCAGGAACCTTGTCCTCATATTGAAACCAGAGGGTATTATTTTTAAAACCTTGGGCTAAAGATATCTCCGTTACTATTTTATAATGTGAACCCCACAAGAAGGTTTCTCTTCCTGTATAAGCACTAAGGTGGACAAAATGTATTTTCTGTTTTAAAAAGCTGTTAAGCGTTTGTCCTCATGACTGAACTCTTGCCAAAGAATGACAGATTTAAAGCAAGTAACTACAGAGCAAAATACCCCCTTAGTGTTTCACAGCTTGGGGTCCAGAAGTGAAAACACAGGGTCAGAGTTGAAGACTCCTTTTCCAGGTCCAGCCTGTCACTTGTCGGATTTTAAAGTTGTCTTTGAGTGGCTTCTCCTTCTCTTCCAGCGCGACATGTTGCTTCGCAGCCCTGGCACAGATTCCTGCTCTTGACACTACTCAGTGGGAGCCAGAAGTCCATTCTGCAGCCAGAAATTCTCAGGCTCATGACTTTGGTGAGAGAGGGGAGGGTAGGCTGTTCTGTTTTTTCTTCTATGTTGGTACAGTGCATCTGAGTTGGTTACTGGAACTTACTTCTGCACATACACAATCTTGGATACTGCTGTGGTTTTGTCCGTCACTATATTTGTGTCCTATAATAATTATACTTTGAAGTGAACTTCCTTTCCACACTGTGCAGAAACTTACTGCTCTTAGTGAGCACGTCCTGTTCTTTTGGTGTTTGTAGCGTTGATTTGCATCACCTAGGACCCCTGGGGAGGAGAGGGGAAGACTACAGAGAATGTGCAGCTGCTGTTGCCAGCACGGGAATGTGCTCTGGCCCTTTGGAGAGCAGGGCTCTGCTTGGCATCACAGCTTCTCTCTCCATCTTTGACCTTACAGACCCAACTTTTCAGGTCAGGGAATTACTGCAGTGTATGACCCCAGTGTATCTGGAGCCTAGGAGCAGGAGAGGGAGTGTGCTCCTACCCAGCAGAAACACTGACGATGAAGCCCTTGTGGTAGTGGATGAGAGGAAGGGGTTATTTATGTGAACCTTCTCTCTCCAAATACATGATGTGTCTGTGGATCTTTGCTATTCTTGTTACACTTTAAAGGGATACTTGGTTCCTTTTGATTTTTGCCTGACCTAAACCAAAACAAGTTATGAGTCAGAGCACCACCAACATGGATATTTGCACTGGTTCTATTAGAAGTGGTATAAAATCAGGCCTGTGATGAGCATGCTGCAGCATCCTTTAACATAGAAGAGGTCTTTTCAGCTGATGAGTCACTATTGGAGTCTGTGGGTCATTTGTTAATGAATGCCTCTCTTGTTTCCTTTGTTCAAGTTTCTGAAATATCAGAGTAGCAATATCATTTCTCAAAAAGAAATCGGCCAGATTCTCCAGGAAGTGGCAGAAGCCAACTTATTAGAGCTGCCAGAGGCCACATCTCGTGCTCTTCACCTCTTCCTCTGTCAGGTAAGAAAGCAGTGACTGCCTAGGAAAATGAGAAGGGTGTTCCCAAAGGGGTTGCTTCAGCCTTTGATGGGGAGCCATAAGCTTCCTTCGAGGAGGTTATAGTGAGATGATGAGGAATTCTGCAGCTGCTAGCTTGGCCTACTGCCTTGAGGGATGAGTGGTGAAATGGGAACGTGACTGATGCCAGCAGCTGCCTAAACTGTGTTGTCAGTATTGTCATGGGCCCGTTGATCAAAGTTTGGAGGTCTCATTGCTCTGGCTGGAGATGCAGAAGGGAAGTATGAAAGAACAACAGTTTGCTATTCATCTGGAAACCATTCCTTCTCCTGACTGCTCAGATTCAGAGCAGCCATTGTCAGGTGGAGCCAGTGCAGGCACGGACCATTCAGACGTTGCTGGAGCACCTTCCAGGACAGACGAGCACATGTGCAAAATATCAGGACATTGTGTATCCTTTTGCTGGGCAAATGGCTTTGATAGGAAGAGTGAGGGTGGGAACTGTGACACAGGTAGAAGGGATATTAATCTGCTGCTCCTAACTATTTTCAGCCAAAGGCAAACAGTGCAAACAGTTGGCTAACTTGGGGATGAAATTCCTCCATGTTCTCAAATTTGAGAAGACATTTGGGAAATGAAGAGATATTTGGGATGAAAGATGGCTGTCTGTGCTGGGATTGCATTAATCTGTAAGGCAGAGATGGTGTAACGAAAGGGGGGCAGGCTGGGGCGCCCGCTGACTTCAAAGCAGTAGCGATTCCCATAGTGATTTCCCTGGAGGCTGAGCAGCCGCTTAACCTCTGTCTGTGAGCTAACTAGCACCACTAAGCATGTGAAGTCACAGCAACCCAAAGGTATCTCAAACACTTTTAAAGTACAGCAAGCATTCAGAAACCGCTGAGTGGAGTTCTTTTTGCTTCACCTGAGCAGCGGAGTCTCCTGCTGAGAACCAAATGCTCTTCTTCTTCATGGATGGGGGGGAGGGGCAGCTCCCAGACTTCTTTTGGAGAAAGAGGGAGCCTGATGCCCGTGCTAAATTCAGTGCTGTTTATTTCTGAAACTGCTTTTGCCTTCCTGTTTTCATCATGCCGTGTTGCATCAGATAGGTAGCAGATACGGAACGGGCCCCAGCAATGATTTCCTGTTGGGTGGGGGACTTCCTCCCCTGTGTCTGCGGGGTCACACTGTCCTCAGCCATGGGCAGCATCTGTGGCAGGTGAGGTGTTATCTGTGAGGACTGGCTTGTCCTCACGCTTAGTCCTCGTGTGACACTGCCTCTCTGCAGTGGGAAGCTCGGGGTTGTCCCCGAGTGGAAGTTCTCATGGTCAAGACCATGTAAGCCCCATCAAGTTCCTCTTTGCCGTCTTTGCTGGTCTGCATGGGGCTGAGGGAAGGTGGATGGAAGTCTTGTTACATTGCTAGAGTGGTTTGGATACCTCTGTTCTATCAAGAAAAAACTTTCTTCAGGTTTACCCACATGGACATTCCTCATGGGTTGGTGAGATTTCCATGGTTTGGGAGAGGGGTAGTTTAGTAATGACATGATGATACTTATAGATCCCTTCAACTCAGGATATTCTACAATTCTACCTCCTGTCAGCACTGTGTCAAATGTGGGAATTCCAGTGTCATGCTGGAGTTTCAGCTGTGCCTTCCCTTTGGTTTCCACTCATGCCATCAATGACAGATGCCTGGGCAGTGTGGCGATATCGCTGTCCCACAGTGAAGACTGAAATGAGAAGGTGGGGTGCACATAACAGAGCGATGAGGAAAGAATGGAACAGGAGACCGCATCCTGCCATTTATTCCCAATAAGTTATAGAGAGGAAGTGGACAAAGGAAGTTAGTCTGTTGTTAAATTTCTGTTGAATATCATTCATAAAGCACAGGTTCTTAAACAGTTTCTCTTTTTGTGTTCTGTGTGGGATGCTGCTTAGCCGACACTCTGCAGATAGTAAACTGCAGGACTGTGGGATGGCAGGTGCGGTGGGCGATGGGCTCCCCATCTGCCTTGCTGCAGGATGGGGCCATCCTTCCTCTGACCTTCCCATGGACCAGCAGGGGGCTAGGGAATGAGCTGTGTCCCACAGAGGAGAATCAGAGAATTGTCTGAGCTGGAAAGGACCTTCCAAGGCCATCCGGTCCAACTCCCCTGCAATGAACAGGGACACCTGCAGCTGATCAGGGTGCTCAGAGCCCCTCCAGCCTGACTTTGGGTGTCTCCAGGGACGAGGCATCCACCACCTCTCTGGGCAACCTGTGCCAGTGCCTCACCACCCTGATTGTAAACAACTTCTTCCTTGTATCCCATCTAAACCTCCCCTCCTTTAGTTTGAAACCATTTCCCCGTGTCTTATCCTAGCAGACCCTGCTAAAGAGTCTGTCCCCTTCTTTCTTAGAGTCCCCCTTTAGATACTGAAAGGCCACAATCAGGTCACCTCAGAGCCTTCTCTTCTCCTGGCTGAACAGGCCCAGCTCTCTCAGCCTGTCCTCGCAGGGAGGTGTTCCATCTCTCGGATGATTTCTGTGGCCCTCCTCTGGACGCACTCCAACAGGTCCACGTCTCTCCTGTGCTGAGGACTCCACATCTGGCCGCAGCACTCCAGCTGAGGTCTCACAGCGCGGAGCAGAGGGGCAGGATCACCCCCTGTCCCTGCTGGCCGCGCCGCCGGGGACGCAGAGCGCCGTACAGCAGCCGGCGGAGCGGCCGCGAGGTAGCGGGGCGGGGCGGAGCTCAGGAAGTGACACGGCGGGGCGGGGCGGGAGGCGGTGGCGGCATGGCAGCGCGGCGCCTCTGAGCGCCGCTCCCGGCCCCGCTCCCGGCCCGCAGGTAGGGGCTCGGGGCCGGGCGGGTCGGGGCGGCGCGGGCCGGGCCGGGCCGGGCGGTGCCGCGAGGCGGGCGGGTCGCTGCGGGAGGGGCGTGCGGCGGCTGCTTCGAGGGGCCGGGCCGGTGCCGTGTGCCGGAGGAGAGCCGCGGGCTGCCGCCGTCAGCTGCCCCGCACGGCGCCGCGTTGGCCGCGTCCCGGAGGACGGTGGCACCGCGCTGTGCCCTCCGTGCGCCCGGGAGAGGGGCGGGAGGGACGGCCGTCCTCTCACACCCCCGGGGCTGCCCGGTGCGCTCAGCCCTGGCCCCGTGCGGCTGAGTTCCAGCGGTGCTTGGAAGAGGAACTCCGTCTCCATGAGCCCGCAGCCGTGCAGAGCCATCGGGTGCTGCAGGCAGGTCTGTCGCTGGCGGAGATCGCGGAGCTGTGCCGGTGATCGTCCCCGCAATACCTGTCTGAGTCCGGCGGGTGAGGGACTTGGAGGCGAGCAGATGCGGCTGTGCCATCGCTGTTCCACTCGAGCATCTCTGCTGAGCCTCGCGGAGAAATGCCGCGGGAGCAGTCCCATACCCCGTTTGACTCCTGAAGCTTTCGCTTCGGCTGTGGCATGAGATTGAGCCACGTATGTTTGAGGGAGGAGAGGTGCGGGGACGGGCTCCCGGTGGTGCAGCGGCCCGTCTTTCCCCCGGTGTGTGCCCTGCACCGAGGAGGGCGAGGGGGGCTGTGCCGTGCCTGTCTCCACGATGCTCAGTTCAGATGCAGCTCCCCCAGGAGAATCTATAAAGTCATTAAAAACATGTGAATGGGAACCGCTATCTGTCTGTAACACGGCGTCTGTCGTGTCTTTGGAAAAGCACATCTAAATTAAGGGAATGGGAGACAGTGAGGCAGATGGGTGGGCTCTGTGTGCAGCAAGCAGCTGGTCGGGGCAGCTGGGGATCATAGGGGAGCTCCTCCCCATCTGCTGCACAGGACAGGCCGTGGCAGCCCGGTGCTCGCTTTGGCGAAGAGGGGTTCAGGGGAGCAGCTCTGCAGGGTATCTACACCCTAAGTGGGTGTGAAGACACGAGGGAGGGCTCTTGCAGAGCACTGAGGAACATCTGCCGGAGGGTTTTGCATCCCTGTGCCTAGGCAGCCTAGCCTGGGAGGGGGGAACATCATTTGGGTCATGACCTCATGGTAGGGCCACAGCCAGCGTTCAGGTTGCTTAAACTGGGGAAGATTCAGGCAAATCTTCCCCAGTTCTGTGGTGTAGTCTGGGCTGGAGGGTGCATATGATGTGTGAGCTGATGGGGCTGTGGTGGTGCAGGAACACACCATGTTGCTTTTGGCACAGGGAGCATTGGAAGGGGCTGCTCAGCAGTGGTGGAGTTTCCATCTCTGGGGGTATTCAGGAAATGTGTGGACGTGGCACTAAAGGATGTGGTTTGTTGATAGGACTTGGTAGGTCAGATTGATGATTCAACTCGGTGATCCCAGCACGCTGTCGTGGTGCTGTGTGTGAGCAGGGCGATGGCGATGGGTGTGCAGTGAGGAGCCCTGGCTCTGACCCGACAGTGGCAGCTTTGTCACCGGTTTTGGGCCTGGTGGGCTGGTGGGATTCCTGTGGGGAACGTCTCTGTACTTGTCACTGGTTTTGTCTGTTTCGTTCCAGGCTGTAGCCTCCAAGATGGATTTCCTCTGGATCTGCCTCATCCTGTTGGCGGTGGTGCTGCCCGGGGGCAGCCTGGCAGACCTGGAGAAGCAGAGGATGGGCTCTGGATTGGAGATCTGTATCCTTCCCTGCAGGGCCATGCCTCCGTCATGCTCACACCTGCAGAGGCCACAGAGCACTTGTGTGTGAGGAGATGGCGCAAGGGGGATGGAGGAGAGAGGAGGGAAGGGCCCTAAGGCTATGCTTATTGCTAGTGAGATGGGAACAAGCTGAACAAAGTGTCACATGGCAGCTGGGCATGACCTTGAACAACCTGATGTGGCTTTGGTCCTGCTTGGAGCAGGGCTGGCACTGCTGACCTCCAGGGCCCCATATTGCCACCTGCTAGTTCTTGGGCAGTATGAAGAAGCAGTCACTGCTCAGGTGTTGCCCCAGCATCAACCAGCACTGCCAAGCACTTTCCTCATCATCCTTCTGTAGGAGGGAGTTGCTAATGAGATGCCAGGGCTGGTACTGAGGCGAGTTTTCCCAGTGGTGTCTGATGTTCTCCACATGCAGTGCTCTTTCTTTCTGCTCCTATGCGCTGGGTGTTAGCAAGCACCCTGCTGGGATATCTGGAATCCCACCTCTTGGCCCCAGTATCCCACTCCCAGAACTGGGCTAAGTCTCTTTGGGAGCGGGCTGTGAGCATGCCCAGAGCCCCGCAGTGCCCTTGACAGCACTGCAGATAAGAAGCTGTTTGAGGTGAAGCGCAAGGACCAGATGAATGCCCTGAAGAACCTCATTGAGCTCAATGACATCAACCAACAGTATAAAATCATTGACATCATGCTCAAGGGACTCTTCAAAGTGAGTGTGGGGTGAGCTCGGGGTGCCTTGGGGCAGGGGATGGGTTTGGGGCACCCGCAGTGATGCTGGGGAGGGCAGGCAGGAGAAGCAGGGCTCATAGTTGAGCAGGAAGGAGAAGGGAGGGACTCAGTGGGGCACCCCATGAGCTGGGAGGGCAATGACCAAGGGCTCTTGCAGGTGCTGGAGGACTCCCGGGCTGTACTCATAGCTGCAGACGTGCCCCCAGATGGGCCTTTCCCCCAGGATGAGAAGCTGAAGGATGGTGAGTGCTACATATAACTGTGCTAGGATCTCACAGCCTGCATCATCTCTCCCACTCCTGCTCTTGGGGGTAGTCCCATGTCTATCCTGGGTGTGCCCTGGCTGGTGATGCCCTGAAGCTGGCATTTTGGGGTGCATGGGGTGTCCTGCTGATGGGGCTGGTTCCTCTCGTCCTCAGCCTACTCCCATGTGGTGGAGAACACGGCCTTCTTTGGGGATGTCGTGCTGCGCTTCCCCAAGATTGTGCACCACTACTTCGACCGCAACTCCAACTGGAACAACCTCATCCGCTGGGGCATCGGCTTCTGCAACCTGACAGGCGTCTTCGAGCAGGGGCCCCATTCCCAGCTCCTGGGGCTGGTATGGTCCTGAGGTCACTGCTGGGGGGCTGCAAGGGGAAGGGGGCAGGCGGAGGAGCGGGGGCTGGTGGGGGCTGCAGTGTCTGAGGGATGGGGGGTGGGAGGAGGTGGTGATCGCTGTCTCCCACAGGGTTTTTGCTTTGTTCCACAGATGGCTCAGGAGCTGGGCATCAGTGAAAAGTCCCCCAATTACCGTAATCCCTTCAAAGCTGACCACTCTGAGGTAGGGTCACCGAGACACACGGTCCCCCTCTTCCATGACTCCAGTGGGTTTTTGTTGGGTTTCTGTTGGGCTTTGGTGGGTTCTTGTTGGGTCCTGGCTGGGTTTTTTCTAGGTTTTTGTTGGGCTTTGGTAGGTTTTTGTTGGGCACTGACTGGGTTCTTTTTAGGTTTTTGTTGGGTCCTGGTTGGGATTTTATTGGGCTTTGGAGGGTTTTTGTTGCATTTTTGTTGGGCTTTGGAGGGTTTTTGTTGGGTTCTGGTTGGGTTTTTATTGTTTTTTTTGTTGGTCTTTGGAGGGTTTTTCTTGTATTCTGGTTGTGTTTTTGATGGGATCTGGTGGGTTTTTGGTGGATAGCGCTCCACAGGAGATGCCATGCTCCAGCTCCTCTCTCCCACAACACACTGAATTTGTCATTTCCTTCATACTTCCATCTCCTGCCCACCCCAGTTCTTCCCCAGCGCTGACACCTTCCAGAAGGCGCTGCGCGAGGAGGAGAAGCGGCGCCGGAAGGAGGAGAAGCGCAAGGAGATCCGCAAGGGCCCGCGCATCTCTCGCTCGCAGTCTGAGCTGTAGGCCCGGGTGGGCCGGGACCTGCACCGATGCAGCCGCTCCCACCCATGGCTGGGCTGGAGATGCCCTGTCAGCCGCTTCTGTGAGTTTTGGGGTGGATTTTTGTTTTTCAGCCCATGCGGCCCAGTGGTCCCAGGGCCCCAGAGTGGGTCTGTCCCCTAGCAGCGGGCACTGGGGCACCACACATCAGGTGGGTGCAGGGCCATGCGTGGGGATGGGGCGTGCGTTGTTTTTCTGGAATAAATCGGAACGGTTGTTATTTTTTTTACGACGAAGAGCCTGCTTCTTGCTCGCTGCCATGGAGAGGGCGGTGGGCAGGGCCGTGGGCGCGGCGCGGGGCTCACGCTCGTGGGCTCGGTCACGCCCCCTCATGAATATGCGGCGCGGGAGGCAGGGGGCGTGGTCTCGCATGCAAATCGCAGCTGCTGATCGCTGACGCGCCATCACGCCACGCGGCGCTGCGCGCTCCTATTGGCTGCCGCCGACCTGGTCCCAGTGACAGCGCGCGGGGGGGCGGGGCCAGGCAGGTGGGGGCGGGGCCGGGGCGGTGCAAGATGGCGCGGGGCCGGCGGCGCCGGGCTGCTTCCTCCGCTTAGAGCGGGCGGGGAGCGGAGCGGGGCCGTGCGACATGGAGAGCGGCGAGCTGGGCGCCGAGGGCATGGAGACCCTGACTGAGCTGGGCGACGAGCTGACGCTGGGCGACATCGACGGTGAGCGCGGGGCTGGGCGGGGGGCTCGGTGCTGTGCCGCGCGTGGGCTACGTGGGGGTGCGGGGGAGCTCCCACGGCGCGTGTTGGCGGGTCTGAGTCATACGCGTGACGTCACGGCGAGCAGCGTGACGTCGGAGAACAGCGGGGGGCGAAGCAGTAATTAGTGCCGATCGTAACGAGTGGCCCCGGGGCGGGCCCCGTATCCAAGCGTGGAGTGCATTGGAGCACATCCAGTGCATTATGTCTGTCCCCCTACCTGCGTAGGCCCACCTGCTTGCAAAATGGCAGTGCCCTCGAGTGGGAAAGTGCCGTGCTGTGGGTCCTGGGTGCGGCGTGGGGTGGTGTGGGGACAGCCCTAATGCCAGTCCTTCCCCATAACTCTCAGCGCTGCTTCCTTACCCATCTACAGCCCCTGGGGTATCTGTGTCATGTGGGGTCCCGTGGGCTGGGTGTTGGGATGGGGCCAGGGGGAGCTCAGGTGGTCAGTGGGGGCACTCAGAAGGAAGCTTTGGCCGTGGGATCTCCTTAAACATACCCGTGCATTTCTCAGCTCAAGTTCTGCAAAGCGCTGTTTTCTTGAGTGTATTTCCCCTATTTCCCTGTATACCTGAAATTACCCGAAGTTGGGGTGAGTCACCATCCGCGTGTCCCGGTGGGGCTCCGTGGGCAGAGGATGGGCGGCGCGAGGCTGCCTCAGGTGGGAGGACGGCTCCTACTGAAGTCATGGGGCTGCTCATCCTCCTCCTCCGGGCGTGAAGCTGGGATGGGGATTGGACAAATGATAGTGGGCTGAAAATATTGGATCCTGAGCTCTGGGAGTGTTTTGACACTGAGTTACTGGCTACCTCTGGGCTGCTGTGGCGTTGTCTCTGGAGGTTCTGAAGCTGCTGCTTCCTCCCGTGCCCACCGCTGGCCTCTGAGTCCTGACCCCATGTCCTATGGAACCAACCAACCCCAACCGTTCCCTTTCCTTCTTGCAGAGATGCTGCAGTTCGTCAGCAACCAGGCAGGGGATTTCCCGGACCTGTTTTCAGACCCGCTGTGTGGCACCTTCCAGGGTGGCAGCAGCGGTGGTGGCAGTGGCACGGGCAGCGGGGCCCTGGATGCCACACGGCCCTATGCCCAGGCCCCGCAGCCCTTCCCTCCGCCTGCTGCCTCCCCGCAGCTGCAGAGCGTCCCGGTGAAGGTGCCCTCAGCCCCGCAGCGCCCGGCCCCGCTGCTCCAGCCCCGACCCCAGCTCCAGCCACAGCTCCAGCAGCAGACGGTGATGATTGCCCCCACCTTCAGCTCTGCGCCCCAGACCAGGATCATCCAGCAGCCCGTCCTATACCAGAACGCGGCCACGAGCTTCCAAGGTAGCGTTGGGGTGGACCCCAACTGCTGTCTCCACAGCAGACAGCTTACAAGGCGTCTGCGCGGCGCCTTGGTCTCTGACGTCTCTCCCTCTTTGCAGTTCTCCAGCCCCAGGTGCAGAGCCTGGTGACGTCCCCCCAGGTGCAGCCGGTCACCATCCAGCAGCAGGTGCAGGCGGTGCCGGCCCCGCGTGTGCTGACGCAGGCCGCTGGTGGCACCATCCAGGCACTGGCACCTGCCACAGTCCAGACGGTGGCAGCACCGCAGGTCCAGCAGGTGCCGGTAAGTGGAAGCGAAAGAGCCTGGCCCCATCCACCTGGCTCTTGCCTTTAATAAGCACTGATAAGTGTTAGGTAAGTGTTCTTCTCAAGGGAACACTCAGTATGGAAAAATTGCTCCGGTTCAACTCTATTCGGGCCCTCTGTAGCGCTCTCTGTATTTGGGAGTCAATGAGGTACTTGAAAAAGCAAGAGCGAGTTGTGTCATGGCAAAATAACAGACTGTTTGTTCTGACATCCTCCCAGTTAAATCAGAGGGAAGAATTGCTGCTGGCACTGGGAGGTGCTGTGGCATAGAATCGTCAAGGGTGGAAAAGGTCACTAGGATCCAACGGCCAGCCCATCCCCACCATGCCCACTGACCATGTCCCGCAGTGCCACATGCACACAGTTCTGGAACACCTCCAGGGACGGTGACTGCACCACCTCCCTGGGCAGCCTGTGCCAGTGCAGCACTGCTCTTTTGGAGAAGAATTTTTTCCTAATATCCACCCTGACCCTCCCCTGGTGCAACTTGAGGCCATTCCCTCTTGACCTGTCACTACTACCCACACCCATGTGTTGGACCCTGAGGGCTCCCCCAGCTAACACAGAGAGCTTGCTACAGGCGGGGGCAGAGGAGCCCTTCCGTCAGCTCCTTGGTATTTTTGGGCACTGGGTTACTTGGTTTTTGATGTGAGCACCAATGACCTCGTGGGCCATCACTGCCTCTGACCACCAAGAGGAACAGAGCAGTGTGCTCTCGCTCATCTCCTCACCTCTGGCTGCTCCCCACGCAGGTTCTGGTCCAGCCTCAGATCATCAAGACGGACTCACTCGTGCTGACCACACTGAAGGCAGATGGCAATCCTGTTATGGCCGCGGTGCAGAACCCGGCGCTCACCGCGCTCACCACTCCTATCCAGACCACAGCTCTGCAGGTACCACTGTTAATACTCTTCTTTTCTTCCACCCCTCAGTGGTGTTATTTTCCAATACAAGGAGGAGGTTTGGTGTTCGGTGTTCTCCGATAGTGCAGATGGGAGGGGTTCCAAATGCTGCTCTGAACGTGCCCAACGTGAGTAATGTGCTGCTTCTGCCAAGGCTGAGAGGACAGACTGTGCATTTTTTGGCAGCCTCTCATGGCCAGTAAGCGCAGAGCAAGGGCACATTCCTGTTTACCTTTTTTCTGACTTTACTAGGAGACGAGTATGACCTAAGAATTCCATGTAGAATTCCATTTTTAACCTCTGTGGAAGATACTTAAAGCCAACTGACTCCGGGTAGCTGTGGATCTTCTTTTCTCTCTCCATAGCATCCACTGGCAAAATGTTGAATGTAAAAGCTAATTGAACTACTCCTCAAAGGGCATCTGCAGCAAGGGGTTGGTATCATTGTTCAAGATGGCAGCAGTGCTTCAAGGCCATGACTTACCAGCTTGGGGATACTTGTGCCCCAAAGAGGCTTTTATCACAGCTTCGTGCATTCTGCAAAGGTCCCTCTGTTCAAATATTTACTGCTGGAGATAAGCTTGCAAGCCTGGACTTAGGTTCTGTCTGCATAGCACAATGGAGTTCCTATGCCCTTGGTAGCAGCCAGACCAAAATCTTCAGTTTACTTGCTATTAGGTCACGCTTTGACATGGAGATGAGGCTTATGTGATTGTGTCTGGCAGATACACAATCCACAAAGCATTCTGAATGCATTGAAATATGCTGGAAGTTAGCTGAGGAAAGGTAGAAGGCTTAAATTCACTTATTTGTCAAGAAAACTATTTCAGAATCAAAGTTGATTCTTAGGTTGCTTATGGCTGATTTATTCCTGTTTACATCAGTCTGACCCTTAGTGTAAATAACTCTTTCTTTCCATAACAACTCTGATTCTCAGTGTACTTCAGAGACCTGTTGTACCCTCCCCAATCTTACTTTACTGGTTGGAGCTGTCTAAATTATTTCCTTTGGTCTGACTGTCCTAGAAGCCTCTCTGTGCAACCATTCTGGTGGGATTCACCATCTTTTCTCCTGTAGCATGTACTGCTTTGGCTGGGGGAAGATGGTCTGTTTCTGTCTAAACCATAGAATCATTAAGTTTGGAAGAAGATCTCTAGAATCATCTAGTCCAACCGTCAGCCCATCCCCAGCATGCCCACTAACCATGTCCTCAGTGCCACATCCATGTGGCTCTGGAACACCTCCAGGGATTGTGACTCCACCACTTCCATTCCATCCTATCCTATCACTGTTACCTGGGAGAAGAGGCCAACCCACCTTGCTACAACCTCCTTTCAGGTCGTTGTAGAGAGCGATGGAAGTCCAAGCTCTTCACATCCGTATGTATCACTCATTGCCTTAATACCTCTTTTGGAGGCATTTTGTAGCTTAAAGTAGTTAGGGATCTATTTTTTCCCCTATGCAATCTAATTAAAATTAACTTCAAGCCAAAGTTTGTCTTTCCACTGTCAGACCCTCTCTAACGTTATGGTTTTGGAAGTAGCATTGCCTGTTGTTGGTCCAATGTCTTTCTCTGTGCATTTGGAGGTGTGAATTAGAAGGACTGTAGAAGCAGGAAGGAGCTTTGGTCCATGCCTCTGTTTAAATTATAGATGATCAGAGCCTGGTATTGGTGAAAGGGTATTGGGGTGATGATACTCTTGGAGAAAAGATACCATTTTACTGTGGGAGGCAGTGTTGGTGTTTTTTCCTGTGCTGCTGTTCCCATGCTTATACCAGCTAAGGAACATGAGAAGACATGGCATACCTCTTCCTTTTTGAGCTCTGTGAACTTTTCTCGATTCTGCTTTTGTTTACTCCATTTGCTCTTGGAATCATAATCTCGTCTAAATTGGCTGATTGCTGGTTACACTTGCTGTGCGTGGTCTTTGTAGACCCTTGTTGGGAGCAATGGAACCATTCTGACCACAATGCCGGTGATGATGGGACAAGAAAAGGTGCCTATCAAACAAGTTCCTGGAGGTGTCAAGCAACCAGACCCTCCTAAAGAAGGAGAGAGGAGAACAACTCACAACATCATTGAAAAGCGTTACCGGTCCTCTATAAATGACAAGATCATCGAGCTGAAGGACCTCATCATGGGGACAGACGCCAAGGTAAAAGATGTGCAGTGAGAACAAGCGTGGTGTCAGGAATACTGGTGTCCTCAGGTGCTCGTTGCTCTATTAAATGAAGCAGTTGGGTACAGACTGCTGTTAGGAGTATGCACATGCATGTTGTGATAAGATAAGATGTTAAACAAAAACAGTGTCTTCTTGCACAGAGCTTTCCAATTTGATTCCATTAGATACTGAGATGTATTGAGGCCACCTTGCACCATGCTTGACCAGTGCTGTTTGCTTTATGTCATGCTGGCAGCCTTTGCTGGAAGGTGGGGATGGAGGAGGGACTGAGGAGGGGAGAGAACTGCTTATCTCAATTAAATGGTGAACCCTGGTTAACTGACAGCAGCTTGCTCCATCATCCCAGAAAAGAGCCATTCACTTCATTTCAAAACTATGACACTTTCACAAGACTATTTCTGACTGAAGTCAAGACATGAAGTCTTGTAATTTAGATGTTAATCTGTTTTCATTGTACTGTTTTTATAAAAATGTCGAGATCCCAGATACAAGGACTCAAGCCCTGTTGTCCAGTCCTTATGTGCCTTCCAAAGTGGGATAGCTTGGACCAGAACATGTCCCACCATTCATTTCCTTTTGCTGCTTTCAGGTGGCCCTCTACACCCTTCTGTTTGTATCCCCCCTCTATGATACAAAGGGTTGTGGTACCCCTACGAGCAAGAGCGACCCTGGAAGCACATAGTATAAACTGCTTTCTGTGTGTCTTAATTCCTTGCAGATGCACAAGTCTGGAGTCCTGAGAAAAGCCATTGATTACATCAAATACCTGCAGCAGGCCAACCATAAGCTGAGACAGGAGAACATGGTTCTGAAGCTGGCTAACCAGAAAAACAGTAAGTTGTGGAGACTGCAGGAAGGAGGTGGTCTGCATGGATGTAGGCTGCCTCTTTCAGTTCTTTGTCATTGGCAGAGGTAGATAGGTGCATGCTACATTGGTGGTGGCCTGAGTTCTGAGGAGGACTGGCAGGGTGTTGGATCGAGAGATGCGTACATGATGTGCTCTGATTCTTGCAGAATTGTTGAAGGGCATTGACCTAAGCAGTCTGGTTGATAATGATGCGGACCTGAAGATAGATGACTTCAACCAGAATGTTCTTCTGATGTCTCCTCCCGCCTCTGATTCGGGATCACAGGCTGGCTTCTCCCCCTATTCCATTGATTCGGAGCCAGGAAGCCCACTCCTCGATGATGCAAAGGTATTTCTGACTTGGGTTGTCAAACCCAAGCATTTACTTTAGGATTACCTAAGGGCCAGAGTTTGTGTTCTCATAATTCTCAAGAGTGGAGCTAGCAGACATCTGGCAAGCAGAGCTGTAGGGATCAGGCATACATTGTAAGGATGAGGAAGGTGCATGGCAGTGCTTTATTTGCTTATTTTGAATGATTAAGGCTACTTCCTGAGCTGTATTATTTGAGCCATACCTTAGCTGCTGGAACTGTGCTTAGGCTTCAACACCAGTAGATTCTCTACTGACTCATTGCCCAGAGAGGTGATGGATACCCCTTCCCTGAAGACATCCAAGGTGAGGCTGGAGGGGCTCTGAGCACCCTGATTGAGCTGTTGGTGTCCCTGTTCATTGCAGGGGAGTTGGACCGGATGGCCTTTAAGGGTCGGTTCCAACTCAAATGATTCTGTGATTCTCATGGTGAATGTTCATGACCCAAAGAGCCCACAGCTTTCAAGAGAGAGATATGTCCTATGAATAAAGCAGGATAACTTGGAGAAGGATGATAATCCCAGCTGTGGGTAGTGAGACTAAGTAACTGCAGTTACAGCAATCTGTTAGCTGCCTTTAGCTGATGGGTTCAAAAGAAATGAGTCATCTGGGAGACCCTCAGAGAAGAAGTTAGTCCTGGCATAAAGCAGGGATCCAGTCATGGTAACTGACATGACTGGGAGGAGGAGGAAGGTGAAGGCACTTGAGTACTTCAGCCTGACCTTACTAAGAGAGAGAAGGCTCTGCTGGAATTCTTGCTGATCTTGATCTTAAATTTTAAGACTTGTTCTGTCACTTTTCCTTCTCCCCTTCTGCGTAAGCATTTTCCGTTTTACGGAACGTTAAGCAGTCTTTCCATTATTATTATTTTTTTTTCTCTCCGCTCCAAATCCTTTGAAGGTTAAGGATGAACCTGACTCTCCTCCTGTGGCCCTTGGCATGGTGGACCGCTCCCGAATCCTCCTGTGTGCCCTGACATTCCTGTGCCTCTCCTTCAACCCTTTGACATCCCTTCTGGATGCCCGAGGGAGCCCGGAGTCTGACAGCCTCACACGCCACGGCTCTGGCAGGAATGTGCTGACCATTGAGTCAGGTAAAGAGCTGGGGTCTCTCTGAGGCATCATTGCAGGGGAGTTGGACTAGATGGCCTTCAGAGGTCCCTTCCAATTCTAAGGATTCTACGATTCTATGATCTTCACCTTTAATTTGTTTTAAGGCAGCTTAACCGATTATTGTAACTTATTAAGCAGCAGATGAAGAGTTACTTCAGAAACATTGCTGCAATAGGTTTAAACTGTCTCATTTAATGTACTTATTCTACACTGTCAGTATTTTAGAGGACAGCTCACCTAAAGGTGAGCACAGGGGATTCTGTAGGTGTGTTGTCACTTAGCCAGCTGGTCAGCACACTTCCTCATTGTTGCTTTGTAAACCTAATGAAGAATGGAAAATGACCCTGAGGTATTGAATACCCATGGGTGTATCCGATAGCTTTCCTAGAATGTCTTGCATTAAGATTATTTTAGAAGCGCTGACTCAGGTTTCGTAAATCAGCCTTGTAAAAACAACTATTTGAGTTTGGTTGGGAATGTTGTGGCTTGGCGTTGATGAAGAGCTGTTGATGCAAGAGCTGCTTCCCGGTTAAAATGCAGCCTTTGCAAAACTTGATACTACAAGTGGCAAACAGAGCCGTACATCCTTGTCGGTCTGGGCTCACCCTGTTGCAATGTTTTCAGTGTCAGGATCAACTTCTCCCTTTCCTTTTGGGGTGTCTGTTGCAGACACGGGTGGATGGTTTGGCTGGATGATGCCGACGCTGATCCTGTGGCTCGTGAACGGTGTGATCGTCCTCAGCGTGTTCGTGAAGCTCCTCGTGCATGGAGAGCCAGTCACCCGGCTGCACTCGAGGTCGTCGGTTGCGTTCTGGAGGCACCGCAAGCAGGCAGACCTGGATCTGGCACGGGTAGGGCTGCCTCCTTGCTTTGCATCACATGCGTCTTGTAGGAGTAGGCGTGGGAAAAGTGGCCTAATGAGATGGTGCCTTGGCAAGAGTGTGGTATTTCTGGATTGTATCCGGTCTGATTTGCAGAGAAGTTGGTGGCACTGGTTTGTCTTGAGCAGATTGCTGTCCTCCCTCAGCTTGAATTAGTGAGGCACAGACTCCTAGCTCTGTCCTTGTGCCTCACTGCTGCATCTTTCAGGAATCCTTGGAAGCAGGGGCTTGGTTTGTGTTCCAGTCCTGGCCTCTGCTGCTGGCAAACAGCGCTCAAGGCTCTTTTTTTGAGCGGGCTCAAGCGCTCTTTTTGTAACGCGAGCTTCTCCTGACGGTAGCTCGGCGGAAGCTACCAGCTGGCTGCTGTTATGGGTTTCATGCCAGTCTTCATGGTGCCTGGGTGGTGGAATCTTAGAATCATGGAATGGTTGTGTTGGAAGGGACCTCAGAGCCCACCCAGTCTCACCCCGTGCCGTGGGCAGGGCTGCCACCCCCCAGCTCAGGCTGCACAGGGCCCCATCCAACCTGGCCTAGAACCTCCAGGGATGGGGCACCCACAGCTCTCTGGGCAGCTTGTGCCAGTGCCTCACCACCCTCTGAGTGAAGAATTTACCCCTAGCACCTAACCTGAATGTCCCCTCTTCTAGTTTAAAGCCATTCCCACCTGTCCTGTCACTCCTAGGCCACGTAAAAAGTAGGTCTCCCTCCTGTTTATAATCCCAAGCACTGGAAGGCTGCAATGAGGTCTCCCCGGAGCTTTCTCTTCTCCAAGCTAAACAAGTCTAACTGGAATGAGTGTTCACCACTGTACCCCAATGTCCTCCAGCTCTTCTCCATTGTTGAGGCAGCATTTCAGTTCTGACATGGGCACCCCAAAGCTTCTGCCTTGTTTGAGGAGGCAGGGAGCTGCTTTCAGCTGGTGCCAGTGTGTCTCCCAGGCATCACAGGCATTGCAGGACCAGGCCCCTGTGTCAAATGAGATATGCTGAGCCAAATTCGGTCTGAGTACTGTAAGTGGCTGACTTTTCTCAGCTGAAGCTCTTACCCTGGGTTATACATTGCTTTGTCCTGCTCCCAGTGGTGAGGAGGTCCCAAAGTGTCTCTCTGGTTGTGTTTTTTGTCATGTAACTTTTGCCGCGATGTTTGCAGGGGGATTTCGCTGCGGCAGCATCAAACCTGCAGACCTGCCTGTCGGTCCTGGGCCGAGCGCTGCCGGCCTCTCGCCTGGACCTGGCCTGCAGCCTCTCCTGGAACGTCATCCGCTACAGCCTGCAGAAGTTGGCGCTGGTGCGGTGGCTGCTGAAGAGGACCTCTCACCAGTGGCGGGCCAGAGAGGCCACTGCGGGCTCTGAGGACGAGGCCAAGACCAGCGCTCGGGACGCAGCTCTGGCCTACCACAAGCTCCATCAGCTCCACATCACAGGTAGGGCAGAGGCAGTAGAGCTTGAAAAGGGGGCCCACGGAATTGTAATGAGGTTCAGTAAGGCCATGTGCAAGGTGCTGCACTTGGATCAGGGCTACCCCAGACATGAATGCAGTCTGGAAGAAGAACTCTTTGAGAGCAGCCCTGTGGAGGAGGACTTGGGAGGGTTCTGGTGGATGAAAAGCTCAACGTGAACCAGCAGTGTGTGCTTGCAGCCCAGGATACAGTCGGTCTTCTGCCAATGGTATCCTGGGCTGCATCAAAAGAGGGGTGACCTGCAGGGCGAGGGAGGGGATAGTCCCCCTCTGCTCTGTCATTGTAAAGCCCCACCCAGGCCTGGGGCCTCAGCTTGGGAAAGATACAGAGCTGTTGGAGCATTTCCAGAGGAGGCCATGAAGATGCTTAGAGGGCTGGAGCACCTCTCCTGTGAAGACAGGTGGAGGGAGCTGGGCTTGTTGAGCCTGGAGAAGAGAAGGCTTGGGGAGACCTCATTGTGGCCTTCCAGTACTTGAGGGGAGCTTATAAGCTGGAGGAGATTGACTTTTTATATAGGTTATAAGTGATTTTAAACTAAAAGAGGGGAGATTTAGGTTTGATGTTGGGAGAAATACTTTACTCGGAGGGCGGTGAGGCGCTGGCACAGGCTGCCCAGAGAGCTGTGGGTGCCCCATCCCTGGAGGTTCAAGGCCAGATTGGATGGGGCCCTGTGCAGCCTGAGTTGGGGGGGTGGCAACCCTGTCCATGGCATGGGGTAGGACTGGGTGGGTTCTGAGGTCCCTTCCAACCCAACCATTCTGCCGTTCTATGATAAGAATGGCTGAAGCAACTGCAGTGTCCCTTTACATGTTCATGAGTTTGCAGAAGTGGCTTAGAGTCTGTCCCAAGCAGCCTTTGATAGAATCCAGTCATTTTTCACTGCTGTTTCTTGTTTCTTTTCTGTCACTTGGGAATGCAATGTGAAAGCAGAGGCCAGGGTTAATTGTTGGAGAAAAATCAAATTTCTGATGCTGTGTGAAACGCAGATGGCCAGTTGGTGTTGATGTGCTTTGAAAACCTCGGCGTGTGCACGTGTACTGAGGAAGTGCTTGAATGTTCCTTGTGAACAGTTGTTTTTGCTGCCTCCCTGGCAAACTAATTTGCATTTTTAATAGGCTACAAGTACATCAGAAACCCAAGCTGAACTTCCTTCTGCCTAATTTTGCTGTGTGAATTGTAGCTACACCGTCTTAACTGGAGTTGTCTGTCTAGGGCAGTGCCCTAGCGAGTCATGTTATAACAGAGTAGCTGGTGTTGCCGTGTCTCAGGTTAACCCTTCTCCTCTCCTGCTGGTGCAGGTAAACTCCCCTCCAGCTCCGCTTACTCGGGTTTGCACATGGCCCTGTGTGCTGTGAATCTGGCCGAGTGTGCTGAAGAAAAGATCCCGCCTAGTACAATGGCTGAAATCCACCTGACGGCCGCGGTTGGCTTGAAGACTCGCTGCGGGGGCAAGCTGGGCTTCCTGGCGGTGAGTCACGGTGTCCTTTGCCACCGCAGCTCCACGCAGAGCTCTAGGAAGGGCTGCGAGCTGGCAGTTCCGGGATCTGTGGTGGTCTGACTTCCCCCGGGTGCCTCTCCCTTCCCCAGAGCTACTTCCTAAGCCAGGCGCAGAGCCTGTGCAGCTCGGAGCGCAGTGCCATCCCCGACTCGCTGCGTTGGCTGTGCCACCCCCTGGGACAGAAGTTCTTTGTGGAGCGAAGCTGGACGGTGAAGTCTGCTGCCAAGGAGAGCCTGTACTGCACCCAGAGGAACCCTGGTGAGAGCCGCTTGTGCTCTGGGCATGGGGCTGCCTGCATTTTGCCCTGGGAGCCTCCACTTCTGTGCTTTCTGGCACCAAAGCTGATGTCCTGGAGAGCGTTCTCCTGCATCTTCCCCCTGCATGTGATCTCGGTGGGCGGTTGGGAGGTGTCTCCTAGAACTGCAGGAGCTGGCTCTGCCCTGCATGTGTCATCCATCCCTGTGTGGGGTGACCGGGGGGGGTGATGGAGTGTAGCCTCCCTAGAGCAGCATCCTTGCTGTTCTACTGAGTGGCTGAAGTGTCTCAGGGATGTTTAGCCTTGGGCTGCAGCTGTATACAGCTGATAATTAGTAAGAACAGTGATTAAAAAGGCCCTGAAAACTCGTTCTTCAGAAGACTTTGCAGTAATTCCCCAGGAGTTTCCCTCTACTGCTCTTCCTTTCACTTTTAAAATTCAGATTTTCTTTCCAGCTGCCCTTGTCTGTATCAGCAGGAGGCTATCACTGTAGGTAAGAAAAATGTGTTGGATTTGTTTTTTCCTTCCTCTGTAGCGGATCCCATAGCACAAGTTCATCAGGCGTTTTGTGAGAACCTGCTGGAGAGAGCGGTGGATTCCCTTGTGAAGCCTCAGATTAGGAAAGAGGTGGTGGGACAAGAGGAGGAGGAACCATGGTAAGTTCCAGCGCTGGGGGCAGCTGTAGTTTCTGAAGCAGTGCTGATGGTCACTGAGTGATCCGAGGCAAATGAGCGGGTTAGTCTTTAACCAGGACTTGGAATGGCCACGCAGTGCTGACCACCACAGCGTATCGGCAGGGTGAGCTTTGCCTCTTCTTAAGACGACCTCTGGAGTCCCAGGTGCAGTTCTGGCTGTTGCCAGATGCAGTGGGTATTTCTGGTGCCAGCTGGCGTGGTACCCGTCGATTCCTGAACTGGTTGGCATGTTCTCTGCTGACTGTGCAATGTTCAGGAACGCTAAAATTAGCGTGCCGCTATCGCTTCAGTTGACCAAAGTGTATGTAGGGTCATAAGGGCTTGGCATGTTGCAGAGTGACCCAACTGCCTCCCAGTGTTATGCATTCTTGTAACCAAACGAAGCATTGCATGTGCTAGCAGTGAAAATCCATGTATTGCACCATGTGTCCCAAAATAGTGCAGGTGAATGCCAGAGGTGGGAAGGTTCCTTAGTGGTATCTCCTGGCTGGAAGGACCGGGTTTCCTAAAGCAGCGAGCTGTTTTTCCCCCTCTAGGGGTAGGAGCTTAAGATCCTCCTCTGTAGCATGTCCAAGGAAATTAGATCATTGCCACATTGTCACTTGCATTCATATATATTTGCATATATGCAAATAGTCAGTTGCAAAAACATTCTTCAGCCTCTTCTGGAGGCAGTGATTGAAAAGGAGCCTGTAATCATCTCGTAACATATGTCATGTCCGTCAGCAGATTCAAGGCACTGGAGGGGATGCTGGTGGCTTCTGCTCAGTGTCTGTAGAACGTGGGGTGCTGACTAAGTGCTAATGTGGATCATCTTTCACTTGAAATGTGTATTACACGAGTTAATCTGCTTCATGGTGTACACAGACTGGTCCCTCCTTGGAGAGTGGTGCCACCTTTTGTGAAGGGCTTGGGCACAGCCTGCTCCCCTGTCCCTTAACTAGGGAGCAAAAACCTGTGACAAAGGTCCACTGTAAGTCCCAACACCTCCGTAGCTGCGGTGCAGGTCCTGACAAGGTGCACACAGGCAGATGTGCTGGTGGTACTCTTCAAACTGGTCCATACACTCCCACTCTCAGGAGGTCTCTTCAGGTCTGACAGTGTTGTGATACTGGTAGAGCCTGAAGTTTCTGCCTCCACCTGCTGCCTTAATGGGTCAGCCTCGTTTAAAGACATGTTATGACTGATCAGAAATGCCTCCAGGCCTTGGTGCCTCCTGCTTGATGGCATAGTGAAGCTGTGCCTTGCTTTGTTTCAGCGAGTTCTCCAGCGCAATGGAATACCTGAAATTGCTCAACTCTTTCCTGGACTCAATGGGAAGCGGGGCACCGCCCTTTGCCAGCAGTTCCATGCTCAAGTCAGCCCTGGGTAAGTCTGGCTGAGCTGAAGCCCCACTAGCTGCAGGAAGTGCTGCTGTTGGGTGTCTCCCCAGCTTTCAAGCTCCAGGCTGGGTCGAAACTCAGTCCTTGGTGGTGGAGGGAGGTTTGGCTGTGGAGCAGCACTCCCCGATGCACAGTGAGGGGAGGAGCACAGCCTATAACAAGTGGTGGCACCTTATAACCACCTGGCAGTTCACTGGGATGCTGCTGGAGCTCCTCAAAATGCATAGAGCAAACACAGAGGGGAAACTGAATACCTGTTTTCTAGGGGCTGGTTTTCAGTTGGAAGGGAATTCTTGCATTTGGGTCAGTATTGCCGTGAAACTTAAAGATAGCTCAGGGCAGCAGGTTGTATATCCTTTGGCCATAGGTTGACTTTGGAGGGTTCTTGGTGGGATGCTGAATAACGGAGGAGCTGATGCACTGGGGTGGTGAGTGCAGAGCCTTGTCAGGACAAGTGTCACAGTGTTTCTAGACAAGCAGATGGAGTAAGTTCTGGCTGTAGTGAGGTGGGATTGGCCTCTTCTCCCAGGTAACAACAATAGGATGAGAGGGAATGGCCTCAAGTTGTGATAGGGGAGGTTCAGGTTAGATGGTAGGAAAAAATTCTTCTCAGGAAGAGTGGTGCTGCACTGGTACAGGCTGCCCAGGGAGGTGGTACAGTCACCTGGAGTCCCTGGAGGTGTTCCAGAGCTGTGTGGATGTGGCACTGAGGGACATGGTCGGTGAGCATGGTGGGGATGGGCTGACAGTTGGACTAGCTGATCCTAGAGGTCTTTTCCAACCATACTGCTTCTGTGATTCTGACCTGTGACTCTGTTCTTGTAGGCCCAGACGTGGTGTGCAGGTGGTGGTCGGCGGCAGTTGCTATGGCAATCGGTTGGCTCAGGGGAGATGACACAGCCGTGAGGTCACGTTTCAGCGAAGTGGAACGCCTGCCGAAGTCCCTAGAGATGTCTGAGTGCGTAGCGCTGCTCCCAAACTCCCACTCTTTCTTCCCTAGGCCACAGCCTCTGCTGTGCAGCTGTGGGCTCCCTGTGTGCTGAGGGGCGGCTTCTAAGAAAGACGGGAGATTTTTTTTTTACAAAGATATGTAGTGATAGGATGCGGGGTAATGGCTTTAAACTGAAGGAGGATAGGTTTAGGTGAGATATAACGAAGGAATGACTCATTATGGAGCGGAGCAGGGGACACCACAACGAAGTACTTGAAGGCAGGGCTCTTTCTCTTCCAGGAACGCCCTGGTGAAAGCCACCTTCCACCTGTGCAAAGCCATGCAGGCCTCGCTGTCAACAAAGGCAGACGGGCAGCAGAGCTCTCTGAGTCACTGTGAGAGGGCCAGCAGCCACCTCTGGAACAGCCTCAACATGAGCAGTGGTGCCTCCAGCACGCCCCTCAGCAACGTAAGGGCTGCGCACCGCGGGCAGCGTGCGCTCCGTCGTGGCCTGGTTGTGTCTGTTTTCTCCATTTGTCCCGAGTCTGATAGGAATACGGGGGATGCTTTCACCCTTTCCTTCTAAAGGGCATTGACGTTTTTTCTGTCCCTGCTGTACGGAGGAGCAGTGCTGCAGGTGCTGTGTCATTTTCCTTCCAGTACCTGCCACCTTTTCTCTGCTGCGTTTCATTTTTTGACCACTTTTGCCCACGGAAAACCTCCATCTCTGTCCAGCCAGGGGCAGCTGCTGCCACCGGTGAGAAGGGACCTCATTATGTCAGGGCCACTCCATTTCAGGCAGCCTCAGAACCCTCTCCCGCAAAAGTGAGACTGTGCTGTGCTATTCCTGAGCACGCGTGTTGCTTGTTTCTTTTCTCTCCAGGATCACCTCGAGCTGGAGCTTCCCTGCACGGCGTATGGGGACAGCTCAGGTCCCTGCCGCTCCTGGGTGGCAGCTGTAGTGCATTGTAGTTGCATTGCATGTGCTGGCAGTAACTGTGCAATGTTCCTGCAGTGCAGTACAGAGGCACTTTCCATTCGACAGAGCAGGTACTCTCTGAAGGGCGGCTGGAACAGCAAGCATTGCTAGGGGGCAGCAGCAGATGGGGAAAAGGGATTCGGCGAGCTGTGCAGCGCTGCTGTGCTCCTCGCCTGGTGCTGAGCTGTGTCTGCTCCATGGCTCCCGCAGGTGATCCAGCTGCTGGCCTGCGACCTGCTGCTGTCCCTCCGCACCAGCCTGTGGCAGAAGCAGGCGAGCAGCAGCCAGGCGCTGGGCGAGACCTACCACGCCTCGGCCCCTGAGCTCACTGGCTTCCAGCGCGACCTCGGCAGCCTGCGCAAGCTGGCCCATGGCTTCAGGCCTGCGTACCGCAAGGTGAGCTTCGGCCCTAGCCCCTGGCAGGGGAGTGGGGAAGGGAAGAGCAAAGCACTACCTGCGTCTGCTCTTCTCTTTTCTGCCCTCTTTTCTGGTGGTTCACCCTTCTCCCTTTCCAGGTTGCTCAGTTACATATCAAAACCAGGTTTTTTTTGGTTTTTTTTTTTACCTTTTTCTGTCTTTCCTCCCTGTTGCCCTGACCTGCAAACTCTGCAGGCAGGTGGACGTGGGCTCTGCTTGTTGTCAGGGTGTCAGCACTGTGCTGCTGACACAGCCGAGGGCTGCCTCCAGCCCTCCCCTCACCACCCACCCTGCTGTCCCTCTAGGTCTTCCTTCACGAGGCCACCGTGCGCCTGATGGCGGGGGCCAGCCCTACCCGCACCCACCAGCTGCTGGAGCACAGTCTCAGGCGCCGCACAAACCAGAGCAGCAAGCAAGGTCAGCATGGGGAGCTGCATTTGGCCACGGCTGGCTATGGGATGCTTTGTAAAGCCAGCCAGGGGTTGGTATTGGGGCCCATTCTGTTTAATATCTTTACTGATGATTTTGATGAGGGGATTGAGTGCACCCTCAGTAAATTTGTAGATGACACCAATTTGGGAGGAAGTGTTCATCTGCCTGAGGGTAGGAAGTCCCTACAGAGGAACCTGGACAGTTTGGATGGGATGAAGTTCAACAGGACCAAGTTGCCAGGTCCTGCATTTTGGTCACAACAACCCCATGCAACGCTACAGGCTGGGGGCAGAGTGGCTGGAAAGCTATGTGGAGGAAAAGGATCTGGAGGTGTTCACTGATGCTCAGCTAAACATGAGCCAGCAGTGTACCCAGGTGGCCAAGGCCAGTGGCATCCTGGCTTGTATCAGCAGTAGTGCAGACAGCAGGAGCAGGGAGGTGATCTTCTCTCTGTACTTTGCACTGGTGAGGCCTCATCTCAAGTGCTGTACTCAGTTCTGGGCCCCTCACTAGCAGAAAGACATGGAGGCCCTGGAGCGTGTCCAGAGAAGGGCAGCGGAGCTGTGAGTGGTCTGAAGCACAAGTCTGATGGGGAGCGGCTGAGGGAACTGGGGTTGTGCAGTCTGAAGAAGAGGGGCTCAGGGGAGACCTTTTCTCTCTCTATAACAACCTGAAAGGAGGTTGTGGCGATGTGAGGGTTGGCCTCTGCTCCCAGATAACAGTGACAGGACAAGAGGAAGTGGCCTCAGTTTGTGCCAGGGGAGGTTCAAGTTGGGTATTAAGAACAATTTCTTCTCAGAAAGAGCAGTGCTGTGCTGGCACAGGCTGCCCAGGGAGGTGGTGGAGTCACCATCCCTGCAGGTGTTCAAGGAAAGGGTAGATATGGTACTGAGGTTCGTGGTTTAGTGGGCAATATTGGTGGTAGCTGGATGGTTGGACTAGATGATATTATGGAAATGATTCTGTGATCGCTCCCAGAGCTGAGACTCTGCAAAAAGAGCTCCCTGGGGTGAGCAGCTCATGCAGCTCTTTTCTCTGCTGGTTGCAGGGGAGCTGGACACGCTGCCAGGGCAGAGGGAGCGAGCCACCGCCATCCTGCTGGCCTGCCGCCACCTCCCACTCTCCTTCCTGTCCTCGCCCAGCCAGCGTGCCGTCCTGCTGGCCGAGGCTGCGCGCACGCTGGAGAAGGTGGGGGACAAGCGCTCATGCAACGACTGCCAACAGATGATTGTCAAGCTGAGTGGAGGCACAGCCATCGCTGCCTCCTAACACCTCACCAGCTCCCAGCCCGGACTTCTCCACGTCAAAAAAGGAAGGGGAAAAAAATACAAGGAAAAAAGATAGGGGGGGAAAAAGAAGGAAAAAAAGAAAAGAAAAAAAAATCCAGTGCTGTAGGTTAGGGCCTTGCCAGTGGGATTGTGCTGGGGTGGGAGTGGGAGGGTTTTTTATCTTGCTCCAGATGTGGCTTTCTTGCCCCTGCACTTTTTGGGGGCACCGTAGTAGGGACACCTGGTGGCAGAGCTGGGGTTGCCTA
This sequence comes from Numida meleagris, assembly GCF_002078875.1. Lineage (NCBI taxonomy): Eukaryota > Metazoa > Chordata > Aves > Galliformes > Numididae > Numida > Numida meleagris. Next base: position 50,187,544 of record NC_034409.1, on the reverse strand, counting down.
TAGGGACCTGGTGCTGATGCCCTCTGGACTGACTCTGCTGGGATCATCGCCTGGGGCCAGTGGCAGGTTTCTGTACCGTTTTTATACCGCTGTTTTTTAATAGGAGTGTTTGTGGCTTTATCAAATGTAGGGACCGACACAGCAGCCCCCCACCTCTCCATCTTCCTCCTCATTTCAGCAGGGTGGTGTGGCCAGTCCCCGCGGGCGGTGTGGGCAGAGGCTGCTGGCTGTGATGCCTTCCTGTTGGTGCAGGTGGAACTGTTAAGAATGGTTTATTTGATTCGGTTCCTAGTCCCAGTCCTGAGCCTGCCACCCAGCCCCTGCACCCCAGTGGTTGGGAAGCAGTTCATCGCCCTTGTCCTTTTGTGCGGGATGTAGCACCGGGGTCCCAACACGGGAGAGATGCTATCACCTCTATAATACCCTGCGCTGCCCTCCCTCCCCCTTCAGAGGGGGCACCCACCTGTCCCCAGGAAGACCAATACAGGGCTCCTAGCTTATCTGTGCTCCTGCCAGGAGTCACACCCTGCTCCCCTTCCTCTCTGCCTTCTTTACTAAAATACAGCAGCTCTGACCTGTTGCGACCGCCCAGTTATTTCCCGTTTCCCCAGAGGTCAGTTTTGTACTTCAGCAAAGGGGGAGGAGGAGCTGGGGGCCCTCAGCCTTCCTCTCGTCCCTTATATGAGTGGCTGGGGCTGCCCAGTGCTTCTCCTCCTCTGAGGGCTCTTTGCCCCTTTTTTCTACTCTTCCCACCCTCTGTGCCCGTCTGTCCCTACAGTTTTTTATATGTGTGTGTATATACTGTAACTTTTTTGTTGGTTTTGGGTGGGAGGGAGCTGTTGTCGGCAGCCTGCTTCCCTCACCCAATAAAGGTGGTATCACCGGCGTGTCCCACGTGCCCTGCTCCTGTTCTCCGTCCCCATAGTGCAGCTACATGAGGCCATACGTGTCCATGTGTTTATTAACAAGGGGGAAGCTGGGTGGTGGGGAAGGGGGGATACGAGGCTGTGCAGCCATCCTGCTGCTTTAGTCCATCGCCCATCCATGGAGTGAGCTGAGAACAGCCGCAACTCGTGTGTCGCGTGGTGATGGCACCTCCCTGGTCCCGGCATCAGACGGTGACCTCGGTCTTGCTGTTGGTGGCCAGGTGTCGGTGGGCCTGGCTGTACAGCGGTGCCGTGGGCCCAGGCCGGCGTAGGGCCCGGGGGAGGCCTCCTTCCCAGCCCCCTGGGAAGGCCGGGCCCCCCGGTGCTTTGGGGAGGCCCTTGGCCTTGGTGAGCCCTGGTGGGGGGCAGCCCTCAGGCCCCTCAGCAGTTGGGAAGGGCAGAGTGCTGGTGGGGGGCACCTCTGACCCCCCAAAATGCATGTAGAAGTCCTCAGGAGTGCTCTCTGTTGGGACAGGGACACTAGTGTCACCGCCATGGGGAACCCCATCCCCTGGCAGGGGGAAATTGGCTGGGAGAGGCGGGGTGAGGGGGAGAGGGGCATTGGGGGTCTTCTGGGTGATGATTGGCTGGGAATGGGGTGGATCCTAGCTGCTGATTGGTGGTGAGTGTAGAAAGGGATCCTGGGCTCGGATTGGCTGGGCAGTGCAGAATGCCCGTGGGGGAATCCTGCTGTCTGGTTGGGTAGTGCTGGAGGTCTGGGCAGGAGCCTGCATGGTGATTGGCTGGGGAACACAGTGCATGCACGGAGAGGGATCCTGGACAATGACTAGCTGGGCAGTGGGTCCATGGGGGGCATGCTGGGCACTGATTGGCTGGCAGTGGGTCCACAGGGGAGAACCTGGACACTAATTGGCTGGGCAGTGCAGGGGGTCCATGGGAGGATCCTGTGCACTGCCCCTCCCCACCATGCCTCCGTGCCCTCCCAGTCCCCGCTCACCTCCAGCTGTGAGCGCGGTGTAGGCCGTATAGCTGGGGGCTGGCGGGCTCAGGCCGCTGCCCAGCGGCGGGCGCTTGCTGTGGCCATGGGTCCGCCCCAGCGGGGGAACACTGGTGCTGTCCACCGCGTTGTTCAGGGGCAACTTGTCTGGGGGCAGAGGTGAGGACTCAGGGGAGTGCAGAGCCCTCTCACCTGCCACTGCCTTTTTCCCCCGTGGGCAGCAGCATGCCCGGCAGCATGCTGGCAGCTCAGAGAGGCTCTGAGAAGGGACTGGGGAGCCTATGCCTTACCTGTGCCATTCCTGGGAGGCCCCCGGGGTAGCCCCTCGCCCAACTGCACCTGTACGCCACCCATCAGGCCATCGATGTGCTCGGAGGGGCCATGGCCCGGCTGCTTCAGCAGGTCAGTGAGCGTCCTGGGGAGGGACACAGGAGCACAGGGCCATCAGGCAATGCCTACATCCCCCATCCCATCCCAGTCCAGGTGTCCCCACTGCCCCACATCGCAAGCTCTGGGGTGAGGGGACAGTGCCTTCACTGGAGCCATTTCAGAGCAGAGAAGGCCCCAAAGAAGTGATGATGGAAGAGGATCAGCTGCCTATAGGGAGGAGGCTGCACCAGTGGCCTCTGGTGTTGCCGTTCACCGCGTCCTCCCGGTAAGTGATAGCATTAAACATTAAACACCGTTACGTAAGACGCAGCACCCTGCCATTTAGCATTCACGCCTGGGGATGCTGCAGCACCGCTGTGACACAGTGGCTGTCCCACAGCAAGGCACACGCAGCAGTGTGGCCTTCAGCCCTGGTCCTGGGGTGGGACACCAGGCTCCTACCTTCCTCGCAGTGAAAGCCTATGCATTAGGCTGCATTGCGCTGAGAGTTGCCATCAGGTGAAGGAAGGTTGTCCTTCCACTCTCCTCAGCACTGATGAGGCTGCACCTGGAGCGCTGTGTCTCCTGGAGATCTCCAGCAGCCACCTGGGCACACTGCTGGGAGCGTCCCTGCTGAGTGGGACTTGGAGGAGACAGACACAGAGCTCCCTGCCCACCTCAGCCCGTCACCTGAGCCTCCATCAGCACTGAGCTTTGCACAGAGGTGTCTCTACTCCATAACCCATCTCCTCCTAAAGACCCATCAGCCTCCTGCAGCCCAGCCCTCTCCCCATTGGAGCTCCTGGCTCGTGAGGCTGTACCAGCGTGGCCCGGCAGCCCGGGGCTGATGCCAGGCAGCGTGCATGGCTGGCGGCTCGCGGGGACATGGCTGTCACTGCAGGAGCTGCTGCGCTGTCAGCTGCTGCCTCCCCTCCGTGTCCCCAGGGCCCAGCACTCACCCGGGCTTGTTTCACTGGGAGGTCCGATGCAATTTGACCTATTTCTTTTTTTTTCTTTTTCCTTTTTTTTTTTTTTCCCTCGGGTCTATTTACCAAGCTCGAGCAGTCCTTTAGCTGCGACTTTTCCTCTCCAGATAAATCCATCAGTGCTCTTTTCCACAAACCTGCCCCTGGCCCCAACTGCCCGGATGATAACAGTGAGAGCAGCTCCATCCCCATCTGCAAGCCCCAAGAGGTGGCCCTGGAGGGCTCCCCAGTGTGGATCTGGGGGGCACTGACCCTATTCTGGGGGTTTGGGGAGACTCAAGTCGCATCAACCTAGCTCACCCAAAGGTCTGAGATGGCCTCAGAGGTAGGGAATGTGGGGCACATCAGCTCATCTTCCTATTTGCAGTAAAACACCAGTGAGCCCAGAGAGGTCTCCATCCACCACCCATCTGGGTGCTGGCCGTGGTGCTGGGTGGCCCCTGGGCAACCTGGATGCAGTGCACAACCCCACCAGGAAGACCTGGCCCATGGACATAACCGGCATCCCCCAAACCAGCCCAGCATGAGCCCCAGGAACAAGCAGGGAGGAAAGTCCTGGGGCAGGGAGGAAAACAAGAACATGGTGACATCTCCATCCCTTGAGCTGAAATGCCACACTTGGTGTCCCTGAGCCACTGGTGCAAAAAAATAGAGGTGACAGCACGGGGCCTCAGCACGGGGGCTTGTTTGGGCATCCCTGGAGATGGGGGCTGGGCCATACCAGGAACACGCAGCAGGGTCAGGACCTCAGAAAGCACGGAGATACACAGCTTATTCCTTGGCTTTTCTGCAGACCCCTTTCCACTACTCCCCTGCAGGTCTGTATGAGGATGTCCTCATGTGGTAGACACAAGAAGATCCCCCTGCCCTGAAAGGACCCCAACATCGGCAGCCTCAAGAAAAACATGGGCAGGTGTTCCTGACTCACAGAGCCTTGGGCACGCCGAGCGAGCACGGGGACGGTGCCAAGTGCTAGCCGAGTAGGAAGGAGCGAGCCTGGCGGAGCCGCCATACGAACCTAAGGAGGCACGGTGACATGGGGGGACTGCAGTGTTTTAGGTGCCTGAACCTCTCACTAGACCCAGCCATGAAAGCCTGGAGAAGAAGCTGTGTTCAAAGTGGACCACACTGAGTGTGAGCAGCACCAGGACTGGAAAAACAGTAGCAAAATGGATGGATGGGTGGATGAATGGAAGGATGGATGGATGGGTGGAAGGATGGATGAATGGGAACAGGATCCAGTGAGGCCGTGCAACAGGGAGCTGGCCCGAGGCCATGCTGCAGCTCCCGAGGAGCAAATGAGAAGCTGCAACCTGCGGCGTCAGGCAGGACACGAGGTCGCAGTGCCCATGCGCGGGGCGAGGCAGATGGAGATATGGTGCCCAAATGAGATATCTCACACCGGGACAGAGGAGATGGTGGCACCTGGCTGGGACCATCAGCCACAGATGCACAGATCCCAGTGCGTGCCAGGACAGCGGCAGGCTCCCGGATTTGTCCCTGAGAGGCACCCAAGGGAAGCTTGCCTCCTCCCGCTCCATATGGCGGTGTCCAAAAAAATCAGTAGCCTCAGAGAAAAAAGGATCTGCTGGGCAATGAGCCACGCGTTTCCCATGTTGGAGCATGCTGGCTGGAACCAGGGTGCATCCCTGGGAGGGGGTGCACAGAACTGAGGGTGACAGCAAATTCCACAGCACCTGATGGGGCAATAAGGGACGGGGACAGAGCCAGGGCTAGATGTCCTCAACCAGGTCCCCAAGCAGGTCTCTGAGGTGGTGAATGCAACCAGAGCAGCATCCCAGTGAAATCATTTCCTTGCCATGCTAAATTCACAGAATAAAACAGCATAAAAGCCCAGGAAGACATGTTCGTGTGTGTGTGCACACGTGTGCTGGAGGGGGACAAGGAGGGCAGCTCTGAGTCAGAGCCCCAGGGGCAGGGCTGTACCCGGGGGGGCTGTAGCTGCCGTCAGCCGCTGAGAAGTGTTAAACTCATTGAATGTGATCATCAGGGGAGAAAAGTGAAAGGGAAAAAAAGAAAAGAAAAAGGGAGAGAAACATCGACCTGAGTGGAGGAACATAACGCAAGGGGGGAGCAAGAGGACTGCAGCCACCGGCTCTGCCTGTCACTGTCCCTGTCCCCGTTCCCTTCCCTCCCCAACAGCTGCCCAAAACCACAATTTGAAGCAGACACAGGACAAGAGGTATTCATCTGGAGCTGGAGCTCACATGAGAAGTGAGGGGTTGGCAGTGGGGGGGAGGCTGCCCCACATCCCTGCAGTGTCCCCATGGTGTGCAGCTCGGGTCCCCTCTCTGGTAGTGACATCCCAGCAGGGTACAAGGCACAAACACAGCCAAGAAGCCACTTCCAACAGCTAGTGCTCTGCCCACATCAGCTGCTGGGGATGGAGGGACAGCTCTGAGCCAGGGATGAAGGGGACGAGGGATGGAGGGGAAGACGGACGGAGGGGACGAGAGATGGAGAGGACAAGGAGTGGAGGGAATGAGGGATGGAGGGCATGTGGGATGCAGGGGATGAGGGAAGGAGGGACAGAAGAGATGAGAGATGAAGGGGATGAGGGATGGAAGGGACAAGAGACGGAGGAGACAAGGGATGGAGGGGATGAAGAACGGAGGGGATGATGGATAGAGGGGATGAGAGACAGAGGAGATGAGGGACAGAGGGGATGAGAGAGAGAGAGGATGAGGGACAGAGGGAATGAGGGATGGAGAGGATGAGTGTAACGTAGCCACCACTGCCACCCCTCTGTATGCTGGGGTCATCCCCTTGGGGTGGGGTTGACAATGGAGCTCGCCCTGTGCATGGGGCCAGAGGAAGTGGGAGGACCGAATGGGACCCCTTTACCTGGAGACCGTCATCTCGGTCTGGGGTCCCTGTGCCTTCTCCAGGCCCAGCTTGGTGAAGATGCCCACCAGCACCATGATGGCCACCACGCCGCAGATGATGTAGACGATCATGTTGGTCTTGTCACGGGTGGGGCCCTCGGGGCTCTCATCCACACGGGCGGGCGGCTGCCCCGTGTTCACCCAGTTGGGGGTGTCATAGTTGGAGCAGCCGCTCTGGTCCAGCCGCCCGGCCTTGAATTGGCAGCAGAAGCGGTACCCGCAGGTCCCGCAGCAGTACTGGTAGATGCCGGCATTGCAGTTGAACGGAGGATCCCACTGCCCCATCACGTCGTAATACCCACGGCAACGGTCCCCTCCTGGTGTGGGCTCAGTGGGCGCGGGGGCCGTGTCCTCCACCGCCGGTGCCCGGCTGCTGTTACCGCCGTCCCCAGTGCCGGGCTCAACACCCCAGCTCCGCTCCAGCAGCACCAGGCAGCAGATGCCCACCACGTAGCTCCGCTCCATTCGCCCACGGCTCCGGGGGGCCATGGCCACCCCCAAAGGTCCGAGTGCTGCTCCACTGGAGGACCCTCCCTGTTCCTCCGTGCCCCCCTGGGGCGGGTTACAGTTGCTCGCCCGCCCGGCGAGGGCCCCCCCGGAGCAGCCCCATGGCTGGGGGGGAGCCCCGAGGGGGGGATGCCAAAGGGGAGAAAAAAAGGGAAAAAAAATTAAAAAGTGGGGGGGAAAAAGTGCACCTCCGGCTCTGCTCCCCAAAAAGCGGCCAATGATGTTCTGAGGTTCAGGATGCAGAGGTTCAGGGGTTCAGGGGTTTGGGATTTCGGGGGTTCAGGGGTTCGGGGTTCGGGGTTCAGGGCTGGGGCAGAGCCCCCGGCCGGGGCGGGGATGCGGGCAGCGGCCCGGAGCGGTGGGAACCCTCGGTCGCTCCATCCCCGCCGCGCTGCCGGCACCGAGCGAGGGCGGGAAGAAGGGGAGAAGAGAAGAAAAAATAAGAGCGAAGGAGCGAAAAGCCCTCGGCACCGGGAAGGGAGGGAGGGAGGAGGGAGGCGGCAAGGCACGGCTCGGCGGGGAAACCGGAGAAGCTCCTGCAGCAGCGCTCCGCCGCCCGCCCGCCCCGCCGGGCGGCACCGAGCCGGCCCGCCCCGTCGGGTGGGGACCGCCCCGCGGCCCCTCCCGCGCCGCTCAGCGCCGAAGCCCCCCGGGGGGACGCGGGGAGCGGGGCCGCGGGGGGAACCCCACCGCCGGGGAAAGGCAGAGCTGCGGTGCCGGCCCCTGCGAGCATCCCCATGGGGGCTGCGGCCCCAAATGGCGATGGTTGGGGCCCCATCGGGCTCCTCATCCAAGGGACATCAATATGCAGAGCCATGGCACGGTGTCCTCGATGTCACCTCTTGGCCTTGGGCAAACGGTTGGGATGGCAGCCCCGTTCCCAGCCCTACACACACAGATGGGTGTTATTCCCCCGCCTGCGCCTGGTGCTGTGGCTGGGAATGGGCTGTGGGGAACCGTGCCTCGCGATGCCCTATATACACCGCGGTAGCATATGTGCGTTTGCCATTAAGATGATAATTGCAAACATTCTGAAGTAGAGATGTGCAAACTCCCCGCTTCCCAACGGCGTCGGGTTCAAACCCAAACAGTTTCCAGAGGGATCGGGAGGGAATTTGTTCAAAGCGAGGGATTTTTTTTTTAAAGAAAATAAATGCGTGCAGTGTGCGCTGCAGAGAGTCCACATTTAGGACTAAACCTGACTGCGTCACAGGGGGGCACACAGACCCCAGCTGCCCCTCTGGCGTTGTCCCCACAGATCCCCTGGGGGCCTCCCCAGCATCCTCACATGGAGCGACGTTCCGGCACTGGGATGCAGGAGGGCGGCAGAGTGATCCCATCCGCCCGTGCTCACTGGGCTCAGGTTGGAGCCATATGGTCAGGAACAGCGTGCGGCGTGCCGGCTCCGTGGCAGACCGGCAGAGCTCCGTGGGCACAGTGGCCGTGCCAGGGCAGTGCAGGGAGATGGCTGCATGCAGCCCTGTCTGATCTGATAGAATGGTCCTATTTGGGCCCTACACAGCCACCTGGACAGGCTGGATCACTGGGCTCAGGCCAATGGGATGAAATGCAGGGTCCTGCACTTGGGCCACAAGAACCCTAGGCATCACTACAGGCTTGGGGCAGAGTGGCGCGAAAGCTGCATGGAAGAGAAGAATCAGGGGCTGTTGCAACATTTGGCTGAACACGAGCCAGCAGTGTACCCAGGTGGCCAAGAAGGCCAGCAGCATCCTGGCTTGGATCAGCAATAGCACAGCCAGCAGGAGCAGAGAGGTGACCGTCCCTCTGTCTCAGCACTGGTGAGGCCACACCTCGAGTGCTGTGCTCAGTTCTGGCCCCTCACTACAAGAAAGACATGGAGGCCCTGAAACGTGTCCAGAGAAGGGCAGCGGAGCTGTGAGGGGTCTGGAGCAGAAGTCTGACGGGGAGCGGCTGAGGGAGTTGGCGTTGTGCAGTCTGAGAAGAAGAGCTCAGGGGAGACGACATTGCTCTCTACAAGGACCTGAAAGGAGGTTGTGGTGAGGTGGGGGCCGGCTTCTTCTCCCAGGTAACAGCAATAGGATGAGAGGGAAAGGCCTCAAGCTGCACCAGGGGAGGGTCAGTGTGGATGTTAGGAAAATCTCAGAAAGAGTGGTGCTGCACTGGCACAGGCTGCCCAGAGAGGTGGTGCAGTCACCTGGAGTCCCTGGAGGTGTTCCAGAGCTGTGTGGATGTGGCACTGAGGACATGGTCAGTGGGCATGGTGGGGATGGGCTGGCCGTTGGACTGGGTGATCTTAGAGATCTTTTCCTACCTTTTCCACCTCCAACTCTTGGCCAGCTCATTGCTGGCCTTTGGTAACCCCATGTGGACCCACAAGTCAGCTCTCCCCTGAAGCACTGCTTTGCTCCACGAGGTCTGGAGAATTAGCAACACCTGAGCAGCCCTTCCATCATCTTCCACATCAGGAGACATTTCCTGCTGCTTCTCCTCAGGGCATGATGCTGCGGCTCCACTCCCCGCCCGCTTCCTGCCCTCCCAGTGGGGTGAGCATCCCCACCGGGCTGTCACCGTGTCACAGTGTCACCAGTTCATGGTGATGCCTTCTCACATCCCTGGAGTATCACTGTTGTTTTGGGGTCACTGGTGTCAAACGCTGTTGTGCCATGTTGCACCCACACTGGCAACAGATGCAAACCCGTGGGCTCTCCCTGCACACTTGGCCCCATCCCACAGTGTCCCTCTGGCCCCAGTGTGTGTGCGGCAGTCCCGCTCCCCCTGCGTTTGTCACCCCTGTCTCACCGCGGGCCTTTAATGAGATGTTAATTGGGGCTGACGCTGCCCAAGCGGGGCAGAGCTCTCCTGGCTCTGTGGGGCCGCGGGAAGCCGGTGTTGCGGGTGCGTGTGCTCTCAGGCAGGCCAGGGCTGCAGCAGCTTTATTCCCTCTTGACCCATTTAAAGCAAGCATCGGTGACTAAGGGAGCTGGCAGCGGGATAAAAATACCTCCCACATGTTCCCTGCGAGGCCAGCGACGGAAATAGGGGTGCCATCACCTCTCCAGGGACTGGTGGGGGTCACCCACTGTTTCACGATCCCAAAGGACCGACGCTTTGTGTGCTGCCTCCCACATCACTCCGGGCTTCCTGCAGCACCGAGACCGCGGGTGTGGGGTTTGAGCTCCACGTCTTGCGGAGCAGGCACCCAACGCTTCTGTCCCTGCAGGACCCCGTGCATCCACCTGCACAGCCCCGCTGCTCACTGGGTGGAATCCCGCAGTGCCCGAGCTATCGGCTGCGCTGCCCGGAGTGGCACTCCTGCTTCCTACATCTGCGGTTCCAGCTCCGGCTGTGTTTTCGTTGTTCTAATAATAAGCGCGAATATAGTAGGGATGAATCATGAGCTGTGGGTTTTGCCCCTCCTTCCCCCTAAATTCATCCTGGGGGAGTGGGGTGGTGGGGACAGGGGGCTGGGACATGGAGGGGGGACGGAGGGGACACAGCCCCATGTCAGTGCCACCTCCTGGTTGTGACCATCATCCCCAGGAGCCCTCCCGCTCCCCTCCCCTGCACCGTCGTGTTGTGCCAAAGCACCATCCAAACCCCAGGGCACTCCCAGAGCATCCCCAGAGCACTGCTGGTGCGCAGCCACCTGTCCCCATTCACAGCCCGGGGCTTTTGTACCTCTCCACCCCAAGTGCTCCCGATCAGCAGCACCCGAACCCCCGGTCACTGTGGGGTTTGCCTGCTGGGAAACGCTTGCTTTGTTGCAAGGACCTTTAGCAAATGTTAATGCTTTCTTTTCGCTGGAGAGCTCTCTGGATGATCTGCCAGAACAGATTTCACACGCTTCTCCTAAAATTATGCCCTTTGCTTTCCCGGCACTTGAGAAGAAGCGCAGCCCGTCGTGCCTGCAGCGTGCAGAGAAGGGCTGTACGGGGCCATATGGTAGCGGGGCGAGGGCTGAGCCCCCAGGTGGGCTTCCTACAGGCCCACACCTGCACACAGCCCCTGCAGCCCACCGCATCCCCCTGCATCCCCCCACATCTCCCCGCATCCCGGCATCCCCAGCATCCCATCACATCCACTCTGTATCCCTCACATCCCTGCATCCCCTGTATCCCCCCACATCTCACCATGTCCCCCTGCAGCCCCGCATCCCACTGCATACTCTCCATATGCCCTAAATCCCTGCACCCCCAGGGCCTCACCACATCCTTTCTATATCCCCTGCATCCCTTTGCATCTCCATATCCCCTCACATTTCCCTGTATCCTCGCATCTTCATCATTCGCTGTATCCCCCCACAATTTCCTGCATCCCCCATATTCCCTGTGTCCCCATACATCTCCCTGCATCCCCTGCATCTCAGCATATCCCCCTGCATCCCCCCCATCTCCCCATGTCCAGGGTTCCCCCCATCTATGGAAACCCCGTGGGGGTTCCCCTGTGAGGAACTGCTCCCAATCAGGGCAGGGGCTAATTTCTGCCCCACTGAAATGAGTGTTACAATCACCTCCACCTGTCAGTGGGGACACTCAGGGTTTACCCTTCCCCGTGTATTCATTTTGGGAAATGCAGTGGAGGGATGCAGCCCCGGCCTTGCCCTCCCTGCAATCAGCAGCGACTCACGAACACCACCATGGCTGTGGCTGGAGCTGATTAAATACATCTTAAGTGACTCATTGGGGAATTTTTATTTTTTTATTTTTAATAACTGGCGGTGTCACTACGGGGCATGAAGTTTGCTTGGCTGAGTTTGTTTCAGCGGAGATAAATAATTGAGGAGCTGGAGAGCAAACACAGAGCACTCCTGGGAAGGCACCGTGGGGCACACCTCGCCCTGCCCGCCCCATATGCCACTCCTGCCCCTCTGTGACCACATCGCCTGCGGCTGGGATATGCCATTGCTGTGGCCTTCGGCATAACCACTGTTGGCACTGATGGTGGCAGTGGCCACAATGAAACCCTTTGGGGATCAGGAAGGGATGGGGGAAACTCCTGAAAAAATCCCACACACTCATCCCTGACCGCAGGCAGCCCCTGCTTGTAAACAGGGCTGAGAGCATCGGGCTCAGCTGCAGCCCCAGGGTTTTTCCCCCGGGGTCCCCCAGCTCCGCTCCCTCCCGCCCGGTGCCGCCGCTGCCATCGATCCGGGCCCAGAATAGCTGCTGCCAGCAGCCGGCCGACGCCGCAGCGCTGCTGGAAGGACACGGCTGGTGACCCCCTCCTCGCCCCGCAGCCCCCTCGGGGTTGGAGGAGAAAGGGGAAACGGAGAAAGGAGGGTGGGAGGGGCAGGAACAGCCTCAGAACAGGAAGGGCTGTGTGAGGTGCAGCCCCAAGCACACCGCCTCAGAGCTGGTGCCTTCAGGGGGGACTGCTGGAATCAGATCCACTTCCACTCCATGCCGCTTCCACCCCACTTCCATTTCAACTTCCATTTCCTTTCCACTTCCTTTCCACTTCTCTTTTGACTCTATTTCCATTTCCTCTCCATTTTCACTCAGTTTTTCATTCCCATCCCATTCCCATTTCCTCTCCGTTCCCATATCCATCCCCATACTCATTTCTTTTTCCATTTCCATTTCCATTTCCATTTCCATTTCCATCCCATTGCCATTTCCTCTCCATTTTCCATTCCCGTTTCCATTGCATTCCTATTTCCTCTAAATTCCCATTCCCATTCCCATCCCACTGCCATCTCCTTCCCATTCTCTTTCCTATTTCCTCTCAATTTCCCATCCCCATCCCATTCCCATCCCTATCCTCATCCCCATTCTCACCGCATCCCAACTCATCCCCATCACCATCCCCATTTGCCCATTGATTCCCATAGACCCACTGGGGCTGCAGCATTCCTTTTCCACTCCCTGCTTCCCACCCCCGTGCCAGGAGCACAGACACCATGGCAGCCCCTCCATGTGCCCCAAGGAGCCCAGCTCCGTGCACATCGCTCTCACTCAACCCGAGGTGGCTTTTCTTGGGGCCGGGAGGGGGATTTCCCTCTGGAGCTGCTGCTTCAGGTGAGATGGAAGCAGCCCACCCGTGTCCCTGCAGGTGTCACTGGGGCAGGTGGCACCCCAAGGGGAGCCCCCGAAACCAGTGCGGGTACCATATTCAGCATCTCTCAGCACACCCTTTCAGAAGATGTGTGGGACCAGAGCGATCCTGACACTAAGAGAAGGAAATGGAGGCTGATTGGAGTGGAGTGGCTTTTGGTGTGTGTTTTTGTGTTGGTATTTTTTTTTCCAATCTTTCCTTAAGTGCGAACACCATCTGGCTCCCGAACTCCGTCAGCGCTTCCAGTCCCGAGGCAGCTTCGCTCTCCCTAATGACTGTCATTACACAGTGGTAGTGACTGTGGACTACAGATGCTGATGAGCGGCACTGGGAAGGCCGTGTCCCCAGATAGACAGTGCATGGAGCTGGGCAGCGCTCCCTCCTCAGCCACTTTGGGGAAGAGCCAAAATCAGATGGGAGCCTTTTCCAGCTCAGTGGGTGGAGAGAGCAATGCACCTCCAGCAGAGGTGCAGAGTTCTTGGTTCGGGTGGGCACAGTGTGGTGTCCCATATGGAGCCGTGGGGGGATGTGTTGCAGGGTGGCAGTGCCTTTTGCTGGCAGGCAGCCCAACGTGGCTCCACATGTGTCCTCTGGGGAGCCCAATCCACAAGAGTGAGGGAAGAGTGAGGGAAGGTGGGGGAGAGCGAGGGGACAGTGGGCCTGGGTTGGTGCAGCTGCACCCATGGGTTAATGAGAAGCAAATGAGTCCCCCTCACAACCTGCCTGGGGTTTCCCCACATTTTGCCCCACTGGTGCCCGCAGAATCATAGAATCATTAAAGCTGGAAAAGACCTCTAAGATCACCTAGTCCAACCATCAGCCCATCCCCACCATGCCCACTGACCGTGTCCCTCAGTGCCACATCCACATGGTTCTGGAACACCTCCAGGGATGGTGACTCCCCGCACCTCCCTGGGCAGCCCGTTCCAATACCTCACCGTGGTGTCCTGTGAAGAAGAGACACCTGAAGAAATAAGAGCCGGAGCCTTCCCCTGCACAGAAAGGGTTTTTTTTTCAACGAGATTGTTACAGGAGTTTCTTTTCTGGTGTTGGGTCCACACCACATCCACGTGTGGCAGCCATGGAAATGGAAGGGGAGATGCAGCAGCACATCTCCCTTCGCCTCCCAACCCCACTGTCCATGAAGCAGGTTGTCCTGCCTCCCAGACGTCCTTCTGTCACCACCAGTCATTGTCCCTAGAGGTGTTCAGAATGTCCCCAGGGCTGGGCTTGATCTCAAAGCACTTCCACCTAACAAGATGTGCAGAGGTTGCATCTCCAGCAATGGGGATGCATCATGTCTTGAACTGTGTTAGGCATTATCTGGACCAAGGCTCGTCCAAGGCAGAGGGTTTAGATCTGGAAGAGGAGGTGTGGTGAATAATGTGGGCTCACATGCCCAAGTGGTTCCCCTTTGGGGAGAAGGCGGCAAAGCCAGGTCAATGTCCATGGCAAGGAGAGGAGGGAGGCATCACCCTCTAACAACAATTCGTGGTCCAGCAGAGGCAGTGCCACCAGACACAGCATCACTGGTCAATTCTACCACAATCTATGGACCTCCATGGCCATTGGGTGAGCATGGCAGTGCCCTCCATCTTCTGAAGGCCGTGACAGAGAGGAGAGCACTCTAGCTGGAGTGCAGCACTGACAAGACATTCATTGGTGGTGATGACATAGGAAGCCAGAACAGGTGGAGGATCAGGAGCAAAGCTGGGACTGCAGGAGGGAGCACATCCTCCACTAATGGCTTCATTCCCAGAGCTTCTTGCACAGGTGAGCCATTGGCTTGTGTGTGAGCATGGCCATTGAGCTGGTGCTTGGACTGGCGCTGCTGGTCAATTCTCACGCACAGCAACCCCCTGAAGACACGCACATAAATTAAGTCATCCCTCCCACGCTTGCATCACTCCCTGCCTGGTTGTGTGCAGCACGGGTACATCCATCACTGTGAGTCCTGTCACCACAAGTGACATGCAGTATTTTTGCAGCCACTGTGAGCTGAAGTGATGGTTGTCTCGGGCCATCACGACAAGCTCCTGCAGCGAGTGCTCCTCCCGACCAGCAGTCTCCATTGCCTGCCTCTGGTCCTCACTGACTTCAGTTACCATAGCTCTGAGCAAAGACAGATTTCCCCAATTCTTTCCCTTGCTCCCTGCTCAAAAAGGCGAATTGCTTCCCATTCCCTGGGCATTCAAGATGCAGAGGGGATTCCCATGACTGCCCACGGGTGCCTGCCACCAAATAACTATGACCAGAGGGAGCAGGGACACGGATGTCGCAGCATGCAGGGAACAAGAGAAGCAGGACTGTGCATAGAGCAGATGCTGGATGATCTTTCCTCCACGTGGCCCCAAGCCACGGCTCAGTAGCAACAACTGAGCTGAAGCTGATGGGGTTTGGTCCTAAAGGAACTCCCTACTTCCAGCTCCCTGTCCCTAGAATTGCCCCACTCAGCAGCAGACCCATCTGGACTCCCCAGTTCCACAGCTCAGCAGCTATTGGTAATGCAGCATGAATCCCTGGGCTTCCTTCAGTGACTGCAGGCATGGCTGGAACTCCACACATATGGGGAAATGTAAAATGCAAGACCCGGTTCTAGGACAGCTCATGTCCATGCATGGCTTTTGCCCCCTGGGGGAGGGCTCTGGCTGTCCGCAGAGCCCCAGCCCTGTTTCCCTGTTGTCACAGTCTCTCCTCACCCACACAGTCCTGGGTGGTTTTGGTGGTGACCAAGGCGGTGGCTCCCAGTTCGGTGGCCGGCAGCGGGAAGCCGTGGCCATGCTCCTTATGGCGGGGCCAGGCGGTGGCCAGCAGCACCACGTCACCCTTGGCATCACCTTGGCAGCATGGCCTCCGCATCGCTCCGTCCCTCCTGGGTGTCCTCAGACCTCCGTTGCGGTGTGGGCAGGGGCCCTGTGCTGGGTCAGCGTTCCTCTCTGGAGTAGTGAGGTCCAAGCAGCCCAAGCTGGGCAGGGGGCCGGCATCGCCCAGGCTTTCTGAGAGAGGGTGAGAAATGGGGTTAGGGACTGTGAAGCAAGTCTGGGACAGCGGTCTCCCCACTACACTGCTTTCTAGCACATTTTTTTCCCCAAAAGCGTAATCAGGGAAGCACAGCCGTGCACTTGTGCCTCAAGCCTCCTGTGAGCCCGTGCTAGCAGCAAGCACCCGGCCTGATTGCTTCCCACTTAAAAATAGACTTGTTTACAAGTAGCAATGGCCACGTGCCTCCCCACACTTGCTGTCATGGGATTTCTCCCTCTTTTGTTTAAAGTACTGTTCCTGGGAGTCCTCAGTGGGGGCACAGTGACCTCACCTCCTGGAAATGTCCTGTGGGGAGAGGCACAGCTCTATCCCTTGCCCCATCAGTGGTATCTTTGGGGATGACCCCATAAGATGCTCCGTACCCTGTATCCTGCTGATAAGGGCTAGCTCTGACACTCTTCTCTTTGGGATGGCAGTGTCACGCAAGTGTCAGAGGGTGCTGGGAACACCTTGTGGGATGCCCAGCGTGGTACACTAATTCACATGGCTCCCACTGCGTGTGGAGTCCTTTGCACGTTGCCCTATGCCTAATAGGGAGAGGGATGGTCTCTGGGGCACTGCAAAGAAAGTGTAGGAAATCTGAGCCACCCCAAGGAGCCAACAGAGTGAGCACAAAGTCTCCTACCTTCAACCTCTTTTTCAGTCTTCCTCCTCTTCCTCCTCCGTTTCTCCATCTTGCAGGCCAGGAAGCCCCAGAGGCCAGCCAGGGCCAGGAGGAGAACCACCAGTGCGGGGACCCCAAAGATCAGGAGGCTGCTGGGCAGGTCCGTGGAGGGGATGGTGGGCAGTGTATCTGAGCTGGGCACTGCAGGGGCGGGCTCTGCTGTGGTGCAAAACGCCGGCAGGGTCAGAAGGGGCAAAGTGACATTATCAAGATCTCCTAGCACTGGGGCTTCCGTGGTGGAGCTCCATCCCATCTCCATCATCACTTCCACTGCAATTCACAGGAGGTCCCCTCCAAGTCCACCCCACAGCATCCTCCAGCCCCCTTCACCTCCCAGCCCTGGCCGCACTTACTTGTGTTGTCCCCAAACAGCTCGGAGCACATCACGCAGGACCTGGTCAGGGGGTCGAAGCACTGGGAAGAAAGGCAGGAGGCACCGGCGTCTGCTTTTCCCAGGGAGGCCATGGCTGAGCGCTCCTGCATGGCTCGGCACAGAGCGATCGCCCGAGTGTGAAATCGCAGAGCCCCGGGGCGGGTGGCAGAGGGAGATGCAGTCTGTCGAGCTGCCTCAGCTCCCCTGGGGCTCTGGGCGCTGCGCTTCCCCCGGGGCGGATCTTCGCTGAGGAGGAGGAGGCCAACAACGCACAGCGCACCCTCTGACAGCCCCTCTCCTCCAAAACGTGATGCTGAAATCTCTCCCGCTCTAGCCCACTTGTATCACCTCTCTGGCTGATGTCACCTCCAGTCACTGAGTGACCAAGATCTACCCCAGCCTCCAGCATCAGGATATTTGCTAGTGTTCCCTTGCAGAAGCCCCATAGAGGGCCACGTGTCCATGTGGGCCATGGGACAGAAATCCCAGGGCCAGGTGCTGTGCCTCACTCCAAGATTGACACAAAAGGGCTGAACCTGCACTCTACATCCTTCATATCCCCAGCTTAGGCCCTTGACAAGGAGTGTTATAGCCCCTTGGTGTCAAGTCTCTTGTTCTTCAGGCTCTGCTCACAGTAACCGGGCACAAATCTGGTCCCATCTCACAAGTCCAGTCCCAATACCCTCAGAGAGGACTAACTATACCATGAAGGGCCTCAGGTGTTCCTCACCATAAGCAGGAGATTCCCTGTCACTGTCAAATCCTGGTGGCTGAGACCTGAAGTATGTAAAGGGTGGATTTCAGTGCTGCAGGTGGCTCTTCTCCATCACAGAATATTTTGGGTTGGAAGGGACCTCAAAGCCCACCCAGTCCCACCCTGTGCCGTGGCCAGGGCTGCCACCCAGCAGCTCAGGCTGCCCAGGGCCCCATCCAATCTGGCCTTGAACCTCCAGGGATGAGGCACCCACAGCTCTCTGGGCAGCCTGTGCCAGTGCCTCACCACACTCTCAGTGAAAATTTTCCCCTTGACATCTGAACTGAACAAGCATTATGTCCCCTTCTCCTTCATCCCACAGGAAGGGAAGGACCCAGCCACACTGCTGGCTTGCCCCATTGAAGGAGGCCTGCCTGCCGCCTGCTGCCTGCTGGAGCTCGGGGGCTCCTCCCAGCATGGCTTCTTCTTCCCTGGGTACGTCGGCCAGGCAAGTGAAAGTTGTGACCAAAACTGATCACTGCCCACCAGCTCCACACCCAAGGTGATTTCACTTCCCCTTCCACCTCAGGGCCTGGCGGCCGCTTGCTGCCTACTTGCTGCCCATGCCCAGTGCCCGCACAGCTCCATTCTTCTTCAGAGAAGCACGGACCCGGCCTGGTGACTCAGTTCTTCCACTTCTGCCTGACTCAAACACAAACTCCCTGAGCACACCCTGCACTTCTCTCTCTCTTGCTTCAGGGCCTGCTGGTGAACTCAGTGCCCTCCACATTGCCGTAGGTACCCACAGGTGCTGCTTCTCCACTGAACCAAAAGCTTTGTGCCTGCTGCCAGTTGTTTTTCCTATAAAGCCACAGAATCATCTGAGTTGGAAGGGACCTTCAAAAACCATCCAGTCCAACTCCCCTGCAATGAACGGGGACACCTACATCTGTTCAGGGTGCTCAGAGCCCCTCCAGCCTGACCTTGGGTGTCTCCAGGGACAGGGCATCCACCACCTCTCTAGGTAACCTCTGCCAATGCCTCACTCTCCTTATATTGCAAAAAACATTTTCCTTATATCCCTAATCTAAATCTCCCTATCCCCCATCTTCTGCCCCTCTCCCGTCACCCACTGCTCATTCCCATTCCCTTCCCGGCCCGTCTGCTCGTGCCCAGACCAGGAAAATGATGTTTCGACTCGCACATTGCAGGGCTTACTCATGGAGAAAATCACCGTTGACTTCCCCGGCAGCGCTCACGTGTGAGCCGCGCACCCAGGGCTCCAGCCTCCGCCTCTCCAGCCCTCGTGGCAGCTTTGGGAGCTGGGAGAGCGAGGGCCTGGTGGTTGGTTAGTGGTGATGGGCTGCTCGCATCTAGGGGCGCTTGATAATAGCATAAATGCATAATTAAAGAGCAGAAAAAATGACTCACTGGATAAGGAAATGCGCTTTTCTTATCTTTGCAGAGAAATGAGTGCCCCAGGAGCTGGGAAGCCTAGCTAACGAAGTGGTTTTATTAAACAAATAAACCAGCAAAAATATCAAAAGAGCTATTTAAAAGTTATGGCTCAATCCTGGAGCTGTAGAGGGCTCAATTTCCACACTGCGTGCCCTAGCCCAGGAGCAGGGCCGACCCTCATCCCCATCCCTGTGTGAGCAGCTCCTGTAGCCCCACGGCGGGTGCAGTGACTCACACATGCTCTCGGGGCTCTGTGTCAGAAAATATCCACCAAAAGTACACCTTGTGCTCGCGTGCACCGGAAACCCAACGATGTGTTGGTTACAGAGGTGTTTATCTGGCAGACCCACTGACCTCGGGACAAACCTCTAACACGTGCAGCTCACATTTGTCCCATTGGCCAGAGCCACCTGCATATGGGGTAGGTGAGAGGATGACCTCCTACCCTTTGCCAATATTTTAATTTTTGGCTTTTGGTCACACCCTGAGCTGCTGAGCCAATGCTGCACAGTGGGTTTGGCTGTGGGGACAGTCGAATGCCAACCTCGAGCTGGTTGCAGCCTTGCAGCACCAATGCGGGCTGCAGCAAGAGGAGCGAGCTGCACGCTGCTGGGCATGAGCATGGCCCTGGGCCGGGACAGGGCGGGGGAGCGAGCAGCCCCTGAGCCCAGAGGGCCCTGCAGCAGTGAGCTCGGCACCACCATGCAGCTGGCCCCAGGCTCTGCTGGCAGCATTCCCTCAAAATACCCACAGAACACAGAGGGATCGTCAGCCACAGGTTGCAGCATTGAGAAGCTGTGCAGCCATGCAGCATCCCCCATCACCCCACCGAAAAACGCAGAGGATGAGAGCAGTGCAGTTTTTTAGTCCCTTAACCATCTTGTCTCTGAGCTAGATAACTAGGACTGCAAATCCCTGGTGATAATCACAGACACCATGCCTGCAAGCTCTCCCCCGGACCATTCATTTTGCTTGATGATGCTTTAAAGAGACATCTAATGAGGATAATCTGATTCAAATCCCCTCTGCTTTTGGGTAGGCAGACCAATTTAGTCCCCCTCACACTCCTTCTTCCCCCATGGCTCTCTTTATTTCCCCTTCTCATATGAATCACTCTGGGATTTCCTTTGCTCTTTGCACTGTTATTTTGATTTTTTGATATGACCACCGCAATCAATATTCACTCTGTTTAGAGCCTCATTAGCATGAAATCAGACTCACTTTTTACTCACATCCTCTTGGTGATACGCTGCTGGATGGCGCTTCAGCTCTCGCTTTGGGTGCAGGAACATCACAACCCGGTTACGAACTTCTCTCCTTACCTGATTAAATCAGAACCGCTTACGGGAGATACACACACCTGTCCCATAATCAAGTTGAGCTTTGGGAAAGGAGAAGGTCTCAGTCACACTTGGCTTTCAATGCAGAGCAGATGGTGAATGTATCGCCTATATAATTTATAGGACACCATCACTACGTGTTAGCCCCATGCAGTGGCTGAGCAAAGCCACACCAAAGCTCAGCGTGCTGGCAGCAGCCTGGTGCAGGTGAGAGCCCGCAAGCACCATGGGTGTGTGGGCAGGGGGAAGTCTCCCACCTGCTCTCCTCCATGGCACAGGGAGGGGACATAATGCCAAAGCCCTTGTGTCGGAGGGGGTTACCAGGACTGGGACAAACACCACCCAGCCCACCAACTTGTGTACAAAGTAGGTCAGCATTATGCAACATCTGCACACAAGCAGCTCCTCGGCGTTTCCCTGGGAGCAGCTCGCACGCAGCAGCAGGATGGATGCTGGGGTGCTGTGAGGCCAGGCACCAGGCTTTGCTGTGCATTGTTAATTTCAGTGTCTAAATGGGGGCTATGAGAAAGAACAGGACAGGCTATTTAACAGGGTCTGTGGGGATAGGACAAGGGGAAATGGTTTCAAGCTAAAAGAGTGGAGATTTACACTGGATATAAGGAAAAAGGTTTTGCAATCAGGGTGGTGAGGCACTGGAACAGGTAGTCCAGAGAGGTGGTGGATCCCCGTCCCTGGAGACACCCAAGGTCAGGCTGGAGGGGCTCTGAGCATCCTGATCGAGCTGTAAGCGTCCCTGTTCATTGCAGGGAAGTTGGACTAGATGGTCTTCAGAGGTCCCTTCCAACTCAAACGATTCTGTGATTCTAGAATTCTCTGCTTGCGCGGCTGCGCGTGCAATTTGCTGGGGCTTCTGAAGCCTGGTTGGGAGGAGGGACAGGCACAGCTGCAGCAGCTCTGTGTCCACAGTGCCCGAGACTCCCTCCCCTGCCCTTCACCCCAGTACTGCTCAGGGCTTCCCCAGCTCCAACACCTTTGCTCTGTGGCTCAGTACAGAGCCCCCAAGTCACGGGGGGGATGAGGTTTAATCAAGCAGTGCAGGCTCATAGCTGTGCAGAGAGCCACAGGTAGTTACAGACAGCACCCAGCTGAACACGACTCAGGCTCCACATCTGTCAGCTCTGCTGAGATAACAAGGGAGTGGAGCAGGGGAAAAAAGCCATGTGTGTTCATGCTGGGGTGATGCCAACACTGCTGTCAAATGGAGGCAAGCGGCCAGCACGGAGACGCGGGAGAGTTCTGAGCTGACCATTGCCAATAACAACAGCATCTCATGGGTCCCTCAGTCTCTGTAAGAGCTTGGGGGTCACGCCCTAAGCCCCAGGGCATGGAAGCCAACATGACTGAGCAAGTCTCTTTAGCATGTTCAAATATCTGGGCTTTTTTAGGTATTGCCCGTGCTCACTGCAACGTCCCTGCCCGGCTCCTGCACACAGAACATGCGCCCTTGAGAGCAGTACTTCAGCTGCCGGGGACACAGCTCACCGCAGCACAGGATGCGGGGGACCGAGGACACAGCAGCCCACGCACGGGGGCCAGCTTTCCCAGGGGGAGGTGGCTTCTCTCTTTGTTTTCATCCTCACCCCACCTCAGCGCTCCTTCCTGTGACGTGCAGAGCCCCCAGGGCTCTCGCACCCAGCCCGCAGCTGCACCTGGCCCAGCGGGGACGCATATGTAAAGTACGGGCTCTTTCACACACCACTGACTTCCTCTTGCCAAGGACACAGTGAGGAGGACGGCCATGGCTTCCACAGCCGCCTGCAAAGTCAGACATGCCATACGGCCCCTCGTGACGTGGTGAGCCTGAGGGGGACCTCAGCATTGCAGCACGTGGCAGCCCCTCCCAGAGCCCGTGGGCCAGGAGCTGCTTGTCTGAGGGGGCTCTGAGCGAGGCATGTCACCCCCCGAGCCTCCAGCATGCCACCGCTCCTGTGCTCCCGCTTGTCACATCCAAGCCAGCCCGAGGGGATCCATCCTGCCTCGCATCTCCGCGCCGTATTAATATTTAACGGTGAGGGAGAGAGAGCCAGAGACTTTGATTTCTCCCACCAGCCAGCTCAAGGACAACTCTGCGGCACAGGGAATTTCAGTGCTTCAGAAGGTGGGTTCGGCCCAGTTCACAACAGAACTCAACCATGTTGCCATGCCCCAGGAGAAGGGAGAACTCAGCACTCCACGAGAAGGGCAGGAGCCTGGTTTTAGCCCCCTCGCCGCAGGTGCAGGCAGTGAACAGCACAGACACCCTCCTTTACCTTCCCCCAGAACCATGGCAAACATCAAACTCTGCTCATCAGGACAACACCGCCCCAGATTTGCAGCCCCAAGGACACCAAAACACGGTGCCAATGTCAACTCACTCCCACCGCAGTGGAGGCAGCTCCTGTTTCATGTGCAGTGCCAGCAAGGCGCAGTGAATTTTAACACACGTGCCTAGAGTCATGCAAGAGATCAGCTACAGAGACCAAGCGAGCCCAGCAGTTCTGGCTCCAGCTCTGGGCTGCGCCAGCTCTTGCTCTCTCTTGCATATAAATCCTTTTTCCCCACCAGTGAAGGACAGCTGGTCAGGGAGCGGAAAGTGGCAGTTGTTCAGCAGCCGGCAGCGATGCGGCACACCAGCGCAGGGTGGGAAGCAGAGAGCGCTCAGTGAGTAGGGGGAGATGCCAGATGACCTGGGCCAGCTGAAGGAGGCAGAGCAGCTGGGATCTGGCCTGAGCAGAGCCCTACAGAGCTTCTATGGAGTCAAGAAAGGTCAGAAACCCCACAGAAGGAAACACCTCCCCTGCTTTCATGCTCTTTGAAGGCAGCACAGCAGAGTCCTTCCTTGTCCCCCTGTCCCAGCCAAGCCCCTGCCAACTGCAGGTCTTGTCAAGTAGGGACATTCGGATTTAACCAAAGATCCCCAAAGCTAATACTAGAGCTGGCCTTGAATCTAAATCTCTACCATCAGATTCAAGGTTTGGAGGGCAGGCAAAGCGCCTGTGCTGGGCTTATCTCTGATTGCTATTGCAGGACAGAGATCATTTACTCCAGGCCCCATAACAGTACACAGCCTCTCTCCCCTGGTAGCACAGACTGAGCATACCATGTGTCTTATTATGCCTAAAAATTGGTCTGATTTAACTAATGCTGTTGCAAAGCCAGCAAAAAAAAAAGCTTCTCTTGGAAAACCTGGGCCAACAGAGAGCTATAATCCAAGCAGCTAATGCTAACTGTGCCCATTTGTGCTGAAATCTCTTACAGAGCACCTCCATGAGTAGCTCAGCCAACCGGGTGAGGACACAAAATCTTCCTCCCGTGGGTCACACTGCACCAACAGGCAAGTCCTCATTACAGCCTCACACAGCGCTGCATGACCAAAGCTTACTTTGGTGCAACTGGTGTAAGCTCTTCTATACTAATCAAACTGCTTTTACACTAATATTGCCGGTACACAGCTGACAAACAAAAACATGTCCGCAAAGTAGCCGAAGTAGCAAAGCTCACAGGTACTTTTGCTAGAGAGAGGGGGATTTCTCATTGTAGACCTCCAAAGAAATAGGGAACCGAGGCACAGAAAGATAAAAAAAAAAAAAATTCTGTTAGTTTAGGTTTCAGCTAGCCTGACAAGCTCTTTTGTGATGTTTAAAGACAGCAGAACCTGAGTGAGTAGCCTTAACTCAACTCCAGGCCCTCCAAATCTCTGATCGGAATCCAAGTGCTACTTTCACAAGGCCGTTATCAGATATTAGCACTGGCTACTCCATCTAGATGAAGGGTATCCTCAGCTGCCTCGTCTGCTTGGCATTGTTATGTCCTGTCTGAACCAATAGCTGACAGTTCCTAGAGGTATTTACACAGTTGTAGCTGTAGCTTTAGATGTGTCCCAACGACTTGCAGTTGTAAAACATGATGGACCTGAGACACAGTGTCATATTCTTAGATACGCTCCACTTCCCCTGCCAGTTCTATTAAAGACTTTTTCCTAAGAGTAAGAAAAATATTTGCCCCTGGGTGAAGTGAGATGTTGCTCTTAAGGAACTAGATTTTATTTTGTACCAGCTAGGACTCAGCCACCTGTGGGCAGCACCAACAGCATCTTTCTCCTTTGGCAGTGGTAGGAGGAAAGAAACACCATACCTGAAACATAGTGATGAAAACAATCCACTATATTTGAAGGCGCTGGACAGCAACACATGGGCGTTGTGAACCAAAGAAATTTTCATTTTCACCAGTTAAAAATGTGGATTTTACCCAAGCCCAGCAGTTTTCAGGGGGAACCAGAGAGCAGCCGAGGAGATGGAAGCCTTCTGACCTTACAGCAGTTGCAGAGGACATGCAAGAATCACTCTTTTCTCATTTGGTACCACAGGCCTTCCTCCCCTCCCCTAGACTGCACCTGCACACCGAGAGCAAATCGAAACTAGTCTATTCTGAACCACGGTCTCATTTATTTGGAGGAACCCAAAGTCAGAGCGAAGCTCAGCCAGCATAACCAACAGAGAAACTGGTGTTTCAGTCTCTGGTGGTAAAGTCCTTGCAGGCACTGGCAGGATTGCAAAGCAAGCTGAAAGTAGGGCAAGCCCATTAAGCTCCCCATCCTTCTTACATGGCCATGAGACTTCGCACATCTTTCTCCTCTGGGTTTTAGCCACAGTCCAGCCCTTTTGGACACCATAACACAGCTGAGCGGTTTAGCTCCTTTGTTCCAGCTGACAAACAACCTATCTCTCCCCTGCCAGCAACAAAACAACTGGAGCTGGGATTTGTGTGTCCTCTGAGCAAGGATACAGGCTTTGTGCCTTGCTGAGCTGTCTTTGCAAGGACTGCCAACACTCACAGTTGATTAAGCCTGCAGTGCTGCTTTCTCCCGCTCACAGACAGATGTCAGAAACAAGCTAAGAAAAACAGCACATGCAGCTACAGCTCCGCACCTAGGAACATTAAAGCAGGCTATTAGGGATTAAGATAAACCAGAGAAGAGCTTAACAGATTCTGTCAGGACTTCATTTCTACCTGGCATGCAATTCTGGGTAAGAAACAGCCCAGTGTTTCAAGAAGCACTCTATTCTGAAAGGTGGCTCAATTCAGCCTACGGAAGGATCATATTTGGAAAGGTTCTGCCACCACCACGTGGCTGAGGCAGTGACTGCAGCCCATCAAGTCCCTGAACTCACAGGGTGTTTGAAACGCCAGCAAGGACCAGTTTAACTGCCAGGGCTAATTGGGGAAAGCATTCATAGGTTTTAGAGCGCATCCCACAGACCTAAACAAAGAAAGCATATAAATAAATACTACATATTTTATTAATATAAAAATCCAAAACACACTATTGACTAGCAGTAAGAATAAGGTATGAGTTACTGCTGATAGGAAGCTATTAGTCAAAAAATTGTACACATCATATGCCCAACTTGCAAGAGATACTGTGTGTTTCCAGTATGCTGCTATAGTCCAGTTGGCTTTCATCTCTGGTTGGCCCCAGAGCACAGAGCCTCAGCCCTACAGATGCTGGAGGGATGAGTGCGGTCCTGCAGCTCTTTGAAGCTGAACTGCCCAATTTGCAGAGGCTTGCTGGAGGCCAGCAACTTCCATTACTCTTAGATTTGATTCTTTGGGAGCATGAGAGGAGAAGAAAAAAAAATAAAATAAAACAATTCTGGCTGATTTCCACTAGCAGCTGCAAGTTTCTCCTACTATGGCCTGCCTGTAAGGGCTGAAACCCAGGTACTGCCACACTCTATTACAGCCCTCCTCATTTCTCAACTCACAGAAAGTTTGACATCTTCAGAAAATCTCTCCTTGGTTTGCAGGAGCTGACTTGCAGCAGTACAGTCCACAGCTGTTCAAATCACATTATCTTGGGCTTAAGAGATAGATAGCGCCTTTTTCTCTAAAGATGTAAAAGAAAGCTAAAGTGCTAGATTATCTTCTTTGGTCCCTTCCTCCCTAGTTATGTACCAGGCACAGGAACGCTGAGGCCTTCAGCGGGCAGATGCTCACACAGCTGGATCATTAACTGCCAATTGCAGTATATCTTGAAGCTGCAGGACTGCCTTTCTTCCTTGTTACTCTCTTAGTGGGGAAACAAACTCTGCAGTGAGGTTCTGCAGTAGTCCAAGGTGCTATATTTCTGTTGAGAGGAAGCAGAAGCCTGCTGCCACACCTGCTGCCTACAGAAATTAAGACTCTCAACCATGATAAGCAGCATCTGGGATAGTGGCCTGTTTTACCGAGAGAATATCAGGAGAACATGCAGCTCCTGGCCACTAGCAAAGTGGCCGAAATCCAAAAATCCATCACACAACAGCATTCAAATGTAATAACAGATAGGGATCCCTAATTCAAACTATCCTCTCTTCACCTACACCTTATTCACTCAATAGGAATCAAGATTTTTTGATAGACTAGCAACTACAAACAGCTCTGGATGAGTGGTTGCAACAAATCAGGCAAGAAAGCTTCCCAGTGCGATTCCAACTGCAGCAGCTCAGACGCCTGGAAGTAAAGAAAAATGATGAATCTGGATAAATTTTCTCATCAAGAGGCTAATCACCAGCAGAGTTCCTCATCAGCAAGCTGAAGTACAAGGCAGAAACTCCTGGTACGCGACCAGCACAGATCTGTAACATCCGGAGAAGTCGCTGAGCGGTGGCAACTCGTATCCCTTCCAGCTGGAAGCAGAACAGAGAAGTTACTTAATCAATAGGAAAAAAAAAGAAAAGCAGTGATTAACTGTGATAAAAGAAAGAACTGGAACCAGCTCTAAGTATGATTCAGAGCTGCTAGTTACAGAAAACACCCATGAGATCCATTTACTCCCCGAATGCTAGAGGAGGGGCAGAGTTATGCCAGCTGAAAATCCTAAGAAAGTTTTAAGTGCCCAAACTCACTGATTCTGATTTGCTGAGAGAGGGAGGGGCAAACAGAAGGATTGCTAAAGGCACAAATATTATCTGCTGATAAGGAAGCAATCCCTGACAGTGGAATAATTATTAAATGGAAAAGTAAAGTGTGCCACTGTTGAACGCCAACTCCTGTCAGCTTTTCAGACCAAGCAGATAACTGGAAAGAGTGGCAACTCATACTACAAAACAGCACGTGAAGTGTATGGGAACTGCTGAGTCATGGCCTGAACCACTGATTGAGCACCTGGAGGAAAGACCCAGTCAGCCCTCGGAGCACAGGTGAAGGCAATTCACTGTGTGACCAGAAGGGGTGGAGCCTCCACCCCTCTTAGGCCTCATTTAAGGGCTGAGTGCCACTAAGGAAGGATCTCTTTCTAGAGATCCCTCCTTGGTGGAAGATTTTCTCTGCCAACTGAGAATCTTCTGATACAGGTGAGTGATCTACTTCCCTTCCTTTGTAGCATCTTGCTATCGTGCCAGTCCTTCCACCTCTTTTGTAACACCTTTACCATCTTGTTGGTCCTTCTGATTGCTACACGAAGCAACAAAGCCTGGCTACCAGGAGCACTGTGTGGGCAAGAAGGGCACACAGCAAACAGCTTTGGGGATCCCAGGAAGAGAAAATACTTTGAGGAACAAATGTACCAAGGCTTTGCACATCAGAGAAGCTTTTCATAATTCAGGCTTGGTTTTCTGAGGCTTTGATGTAGCACCAGAAGGTGCAGGGAATCTGTAAGACTCACTTCAAGGACAGTCAGACTCTTATCTATTGCAGAAAGTCTGGTCTCTGACACTGCTTACATACAACAATGGCATATGTATGTATATTTATTGCTAACATAATAATGATACTGAAGATCAGAGTGCAGTGGAACTTCCAAATCCCTTCAGAAACCAAACAGGAACTTTACCTCCAGCTCACAGAATATCACAGGACTGCAGTAGTCTTCTCCCAGTTTCCAGATAGCATTCGTCTCTACGCTGCAGTTATTCACCCTGCCAACTACAGAAGTTTTCTGCATTACAAGCCCCATTATCAACATTCAGTGAAGTACTGAGAAGTTCTGCATCTGCAAAATGATCCACAGCTAGTTTTGACAGCATCACAGAAGGTAAAGCAACAGTGAGCAGTACAGAATGGCACAAGATGCGCAATGGAATTAGCACAGAAGTCTTCCATAATACTGACAGCAGGAATAGTATCGCCACATTACTGAGTACTGCAGTGTTAACATTTGGGATAAGGGATCAGACAGTACTTTATCAGCAGGACAGAATCTTCCACTCGTTAATCAGAAGCCCTGACAGGGTATTTGTGTCTCCAAGGGCCTCAATCCATCAGGAGAGCTGCAACACAAGACTACACTAAGGCTCTTTCTCACCCCTAAATAAGGCCTTCTGAACCTCAAATTCCAGGGACACAGCATTTCTGTTACAACACCCAGCAGGATGGGTTGGCCCTCCCAGTTCCTCAGAGCTGAAGTAGAGAAGTGGTGCAGGAAATTACCCTCTTCACTCAGGAGAGACAGTGAAAGAGAATTATATGAGACACAATGGGGCCAGATAGCACACAGCAGGGATCACAGTCTTGTACTAAAACTATACTTAATAGTTTAGTAGCTCATCCACTTAAATTCATTTTATTACCACAGTATCATATGCTCCTCATTGCTAATTGAGACTATCGTTAAGACTAATCTGCCAGAGCAGATACAAGAGCAGTCTGGAATGGCACAAAAAATAATAAATTAATAATACAGTTCATATTCAAGAATGAGGGGAAGGAGGTCTGAATGGCAAAAGCAAAAAGGGCACATGAGCACGAGAGAAGAGAACCATGTTTTACCCAAGGAAAAAATAAGCAGATGAGCTCAAATACATTTAAACAAAGCTTTGATAAATCCACTGACCACTTTTGTTTTGTTTCAAATTAAGCCACTGCTTTGCTTTAAGGAAAGTAATAGCAAGCTGTTCTGCTCAGAGAGGAGGGAGGGGGCAGATGCCATACGTACCCCCGGTGACAAGGAAGCACACTTTCCCCAGGAAGAATCTGACATCCACATAAGCTAGTGAAGCTTGAATATTCTTCAAGCTGTCAGAAAAGCACAGACAATCCAGTTGGACAGGAAGGTGAAACCAGCACAGCATGAGGACAAAGGGAATAACTTTCAGAAGCACAGTTGGAAAACCCATGATGTTAACATCTGCTGATTTGTGAGCCGGCAGAATTACGCTAAGAGCATGGCATCAGGGACCTCTGGAATACCCACATCTGTTTAATAATCCATAAAATATCCTTTCTACTCTAGACTCAACAGTTAGGCTTAGTTTGAATGGCGTCCTAAAAGGTTTGAGAACGCTAAGCGTCCAAACTCATTAACATCCAATGAGAATTCAGCACTCCTTAGGCTCTTTCAAAAAAGCTAACCCACACATTTCTGCAGCACCATCTGTGCTGCAAGCGTGCAGCTGGGCCTGTCATTTTGGTAAATGAGAGCCCAGGATCATCAGTCAAAAGTTAAGTCAGTAAAAAGATGCTGACTTTTGTGCCCTAGTGAATCTTTGCTTATGGCCCAGGGACACGAATACAACTTCCACAAAGATGAGACAAAAGACATCAGCCCCTGCAGACCTTCCCTTTCTGACTGGAGACTTGCGTAGTGCCGATGTCACGTGGCCAGCAGTGCCAGTGAAGAGGGAACACAGGCATGGCAGCTGGCTAATTATTAGGTAGAGATGTTCTACCACAGCAAATCTTGGGTTTAAAATCCAGTGATTCTGACACAAAAGTGTAGATTTAGACATGAATTCAGGAAAGAGTTTGTATTTATGCCCTTCTTTTACCTGTATTTGCTCTTGATGTCAATAACAAATGCAATCAGATCTATCCTGGGCCGAAGGTGATCCCTCTCTGAAGGTAAGGGGAGGGATGATGCAAGGTGGCTGAAAGAAAATAAATTTGCCGGTTTAACAAATAGCTTGGCAAGGCAGCACCCACTTAACCACAACCACTCAGCCATTGCAGCTCACCACGTAACACATAACCAGGAAGCCAGCTAACTGTGAAGTAATTAGGCACCAAGGAGATATGGAGATTCTTTTGGATTCTCATCTCTCTCTTAAGCCTATTCTGAGCTGCTGACAGCCACATACTTGCTAATCCCAGATGTTTATAATGGGAGGCTTAACAGAGCATAACAAGAAAAAAAAATTCTCCTTATAGATGTGTACAGCAGTCATAGCATTTAACTCTTATAGACCTTCCCAACAAAGTGAGCTCTGATGCTCCCGTGGGTATATTTTGTTACACTTGCTACTTTCTCAGACTTCAAATCAAACATGTATCACTCATACAGCTTTATAGAGGAAGTGTAACTTGGGGAGGGCTCAGTGCTCCTGTGATAGGGTTACTCTTCCCTTTCACTGTCTCAGAAGTTACAAGGATAGTTTAGGTGTCCTCTTACACAGCAGTGCCGCTGCTGATACAGCTGTGGGAGGAATTACAGGGCTTGTATCTCTTCCAAAGGCACCTGTAGTGCATAGAGAACCACAGAAAGGATTAGGTTGGAAGGGACCAGGGAAGAATACTAACAGCACCACGTTTTTTGGAAGATCATAAAAAAAAAAAAAGATCGGAAGAACAAAACTCCTGGAATTTCCATCTTTCTCAATGCACTTCATTTCTAGAAGCCAAAAGAGAAACATTGCTTTTGGTCTCCTTGGGAAATGCCACTTGTAGCAATCAGTCTTAGAGACTGTGCAGTTTGTCCCAGTTTTCTGCTATCCGCGTGCAGTTTGTAGTTTTGGCTGCCAGTCCCTGAACGAAGGTGTTTTGTTTCCTATAAACAAG
The DNA here is from genome assembly GCF_002078875.1 of Numida meleagris. Classification (NCBI taxonomy): domain Eukaryota; kingdom Metazoa; phylum Chordata; class Aves; order Galliformes; family Numididae; genus Numida; species Numida meleagris. Next base: position 50,156,533 of record NC_034409.1, on the reverse strand, counting down.
GAAGAAAACACTAAACAGAAGCATTCTAAAACAGCACAAGAGATGAGTAAAGCATGACTAAAAGGCGCGCTGTAATACAAACAAGATTACACACTGACTGTGACATTTGGGGAAAAGGAAATGTCAGGAGCCTCCAGACGCATGCTATGAAGCATTGGTGTGAGGGGCTCGCAAAGCCCTGTAATGCGTGCAGGAAACGTGATGGGTAAGTGCCTATTGCTTCCACCCCCATTTCCAGCGACTCCCAAACTTCTTTCCCAGAGAGCTGGCCACGCATTAGTGGGGCAGAACCACAAGGAGCAGACCAGCAGCACCCCCTCTCCACGCAGGGGCACCCACCCCCGCCCGCTCGCTCACTCACATGTTGATGTTGAAGTCCTTCTTCTCTCGCAGCATGTCCTCGGCCAGCTGCTGCAGCGAGCCGCCCTCCGCGCCCACCAGCTGCGGGGCGACAGGCAGCGGTCACACGGGGAGGTTCAGGTTAATCTCATTTGCATACAGCAGCCCGGCGCCCTATCCCGGCAACGGGGAGGACTCTCTCATTTGCATACAGCAGCCCGGCGGCCTATCCCAGCCGAATGGGCGGGGCTGACAGCTGCATACAGTGGCCCAGGGAAGGGGGGGAAGGGGCGAGGCCACCGCAGCCGTTGAGGCCGAGGAGATGGGCGCGGTGGGGCTGGGCGCTGGGCCAGCGGGACCGGGCCGAACGGATCCGGACCGGGTCGGGAAAGGGCTGGGGCTAGAGGACCGGGGCCTCCCGGGGCACCGCAGACCTACCAGTATGGTGGCGGTGTTGAGCTCCGGCAGCTTATCGAAGGGCCGTAGCACCGCCATCCCCGCCGCCGGCCGCGCAGCGATTTGAAAACGCCCGCCTCGCATGACGTCACGCCAGGGGCGGGGCCGCGCCGCGCGGGCGCGCGCTCGGCGGGGCGCGCTCCGGTGGCGGTAGCGGCTGTCGCGGTGCTGGGCGTGCTCCCGTTGCAGGCGTGCGGAGGGGGTGAAGGCCGGGCTGCGCGGTCACCGGCTTTGGGAAAAGCTGGCGCCTTGTCCCTGGAGCTGTCCTCGCCCTGAGCTCCATCCTGCTTTTTCTTGGCCGTCCCTTTGCCTCGCTCGGTGTTGCGAGCAGAGTCCGTGCAAAATCACGGCAGCCACAGAGCTGTCGTCGCATGGAGGAGCTCAAGCGTGAGGATGGGGCGTGCAGAGCCCTCGGGGCCGGTTCCCCTTGCTGCCCTGCTCCTCGCCCCGTGCCCCGCTCTGTGGGGCTCCCCACATACGCAGACTGACACAGATACACGGATGCGTTTTCTCCTCCGATGAGCGCTGCAGGGGGCGTGATGGAGGCTGACATCATTCCTGCTTTGATCCTGACAAAGGCAGACGGCTCAGCTCGTCGCCAGCGCCGTGGCAGGTGAAGCAGAAGTGATGGCAGATATTTCTGGCTGCCGCAGAGGTCGGCGGCGGGGGGAAGGGAGGCTGCAGTCAGGACAGAGCTCCCCACGCACCCCGGTTTCAGCCAAAACAGCGTTCATAGCGCACCGATGGTTTGCTTGTTGCTGGGTGATGGGAGAACGCCCAGTGCCAGGCCGGGCTGCTCGGCGGGGAAGAGCCGCTGCCTTTGTGGCATTGTAAAGCCATGGGGAGCTGGCCAGGGGAAGGCCTCTGCCCTCCGTCAGTCGGTGGGCAGCTGTATTGCTGCCGGCCAGCGGTCTGCAAGTGGTTGCGTTGTGCCTATATACAAATATATATGTAGTTATCATTGCATATTTGTTTCCACGCTCCTCTCCTGTGTTAATACGTAGTTTTTATCTCAACCCACGAGGTCTATTCTGCTTCCGGTTCTCTCCCTTGTCCCTCGTGGGGGACAGTGTACGGCTGCGTGGTGCTGAGCTGCTGCTGGGTTACGGCACAACCCTGCGGGCACCCAGGCAGCTCCCGGCAGCCCCGTGCTGCCAGCAGAGCTCTGTGGGGTGCGGGTGCGCACATCGGGGTGCCCTTGCTCTCTCCCAGCAGGCACAAATGATGTAATTCGCTGCAAGTGCATGTTATTAGGGAAACTAATGACATTTCCGCATATGTTGCTGGCAACTTCAGTTTCCTTTGGCAAAGGCTCCCCCCAGCTGTCTTTAGACCCAGTGTAAGTCAGCTTTTTCCATTGTGCTCGTTAATTGAAATTGTGCGTTTCTGTGTCTTTTTGAACAAATCAGCAAAGATTCCCAATGGGTTTCTTGACCCAAAGGCCCCGTGGCAGCCAGAGTTGGGGGGTCTGTGCCTCTTGCTGGGGTTTTGTCCTCCACTGAGGAACCTGGAGGAGGTTCCATTGGCACACTAACAACAGGGAACGTTTGCCTGAGCTTTCCTGACCATTTCCTCTTTCTCCATTCAGGGTTTTTGCCAGGAAAGTGTCACATCAAATCTCTCCCGGATAAAGCTGTGGCTGCACAAGGACACCGAGGAAGCTGGGGCTGGGAACGGTCTGCCCGTGGAGGTGGTGGAGTCACCATCACTGGAGTTGCTCTGGAGATGTGTGGATGTGGCACTGAGCGACGTGGTTGGTAGGCATGGTGGGGGTGGGCTGATGATTGGACTAGATGATCTTAGAGGTCTTTTCCAACCTTAAAGATTCTGTGGTTCTGTAACCTGGGCAGCTCCCCCAGAGTGCATGGTTCCAGGCAGCACAGCCACTCCGTTACTGCTGGGCTGCCTGAGCAGGCCCACACACAGGGATTCTTGCCTGGAGCTGCTCTCGTGGGCTCGGAGCAGGACAGTCTGTGCATAGGTATGCCTAGGAGACGCTGAGTGGCGTGTAGCAGCTGTACTCATAGCGGGAGCTGAGCTGCAGCTGCAGCGTTTCCATGTGGCTGAGCTGCACGTGGCACATCAGTGCCTGCTTGCTGAGAAACCTCTGATGTGACAGCACCTGGGAGACCGTCACACGCAGCGAGCTGCTGCCACAGCACCTGAGGCACGGCCACCACTGGCTGCACAGGGCTGTGGTGGGCAGAGGGATGGGAAGCAAGCCATGCACAGCCCTGCCTGAATGAGATAGCGGTGCGGGACGGTGACTGGCAGTGTGTCACCTGTCACTGGCGCCAAGGGGAACACATGGGCCATAGGTTTCTTGAGGAGAGGGCTCAACCCTTTGCACCTGAATTGTGATCTTCTGCAAAGTCAAACCTTGCCCCACTTGGGATATAGGGATCTGGATGCGCACAGGCTCTGCTTTGGGGCTTGGATGGTGCTGTGGTGTTTGTTAGCCCTGCAAACCCCACTGCAGAGGGCAGCAGGGCTGAAAAAAAGAATAATGAAGAGAAACCAAGCAGCTGGGTCGTTCCCATCTCCATCCAACCTATTGCCAGGCTGGGAATGGATTCATGCAGTCTCAGAACCACTTCTGCCAGCATCCCGGTACTGGCTGCGGCGGGGCTGCTCCCAGCCCGGTGCTGGATGCAATTGGTCCCTCCTCCGGGACTGGGGGGGGGGCTCTGGGGGAGCCCCGGGCGCCCCGCGGGAGGAGGCTGCCGCTGTCCCCGCCTCCCGCCGCCGCTCGCTGCCGCCCCGCGTTCCGCTTCGCACCGGTACCGGCAGCGGCAGCGCGGAGAGCGGCCCCGTTCATCCCGGGGGGAGCAGCCCCATCCCGCCGCCAGAGGCTGAGGAAGGAGGTAAGGGGGGGGGGGTTAGCGATGCATGGGAACGGGGTGCCCGCCTCTGGGTTGCGGGGGTCGTGCGGTGGGATGAGCCCGCTGCTGCCCATTTGTGCCCCATCGCCTGCGTGCAGGCAGGCGCATTGCTTCTGCACGGGCATCGCTTCTGCACCGTTGCGTGTCCCATCTCTTGCAGTCCCCTTTCCCTGCCACTGCCCCCGCCGCTTGCAGCGAGCCCCCCAGTGCTATGGCAGCTGAAGCACTGTGTCTTTGAGAGGCTGCTGGTGCTCCACAGGGATGCTAAGATGCACCGGTCCTGCGAGGGTTAATGCATATTTAAAATCTGCAGAGCTGCTCCGGAAAGGTGACATCTTCTCAAATGGAAGTCCCTCTTCTCAGCATTTGAAAGCAGGTGAGTGTGGAAGGAAATCAGGATAAATGCTCAAGGACTCAAAGATGGCACTGGCAGCAAAATGGGGGGCAAAGCAAAATGCTCTGAAAGCAAAAGAGCATGACAATGAGGAACCAAAACCTGCTAAGCTCTCCTCTGCTATGTGAGCAGAACAGATACATATCCAGAACCTATGCCAGTAGGTGGGAGGGAATCATTTTTTTTCCCTCTGATGCTGGCAATTTTTTGCTTATGTTAGCAAGAAGCACAGCTCATTTCAGATCTAATCCTGTGCCACAAAAAAATGTTCATCAGAGGGCAGAAATAGAAGTCATGTTCATACACTTCCCACTGATAGCCTGGGAGCAGGGATGGGAACTTGTGCTGCCAGGGCCATTCAGCACATGAATGCTTCTGGGTGCGTTTCAATCAATTGATTGCTGTGGTATGAAAAAAAAAAAAAGCCCACAAACAGAAGGTCCCAAGGGAGCCAAGATGGGGCCCAGGCACACGATGGAATCATAGAATCATGGAACCATAGAAAGGTTTGGGTTGGAAGGGACCTCAAAGCCCATCCTGTTCCAAGTCCCTTCATTCACAGCTTCTCTGGGCAACCTGTTCCAGCATCTCATGGAGCATGAAGTGGGAGAGTTAGGGTTAGGATTAGGAGGTGTGGTGGGACCCATTGCTCGTGGTGGAGCTGCTTTCTGGGTGCTCCACGAGCTGTCTCCCCTTTTCTCCAGCAGCCATGCCACACTTCTTGGACTGGTTTGTGCCTGTGTACCTGATGATCTCCATCCTCATCCTGGTGGGCTTTGGAGCGTGCATTTACTACTTTGAGCCTGGCCTCCAGGAAGCCCACAAGTGGCGAACGCAGAGGCCGATCATGGAACGAGACCTTCGGAAGACGCTGATGATTCGGGACAACCTGGCCTTTGGGGTGCCCGAGGTCTGATGTGCCTACCAGGTGGACGGAAGGCCAGAGATGGTGGGACAGCACTCATGCTCTGCTGGCTTGGGTCTCCTGCTTGCTACTCACACTCTGGCCCTACGCTCCTCAAGTTTGTACAGCACGGCAGGCTCAGGGCTTTTCATGAGCTCGCAGCCCATCCTCCAGCCAAGAGTTTCTGCTTCTCCCCAGGGATGATGTCTCCTCTTGGAGCCATTCACACAAAGGGTCCCATGTTTGTCACCTGAGCTGGAGCTGCCTGGCTTCTTGGCACAACCCCAGGAAGTCTCTGCAGGGGTAACAGGTTTGGTGAAGCTCTGCCAAACAAAGGCTCAGCAAGATCCTGAGACAACCATACTGAAGATGCTCTGCTTTTCTGTTGAGGTTTTGCGATGGAGAACTTCAGAGCCTGGTGCTCACAGTCTGATGTTTTCAGGAGCTCTACCTTTGCACTGAACATCTTTACTGAAGAGGTTCATCCAAGTCCTGCATCATACTGTGCTGCTCTGCAGCTCTCCAGACCTGTCACGTAGACCTCTCCCGATTGCCCACCCTTCTGCTCCCTGCCTCTGCATGAGACAGGACACATCTCTGTGAGCTGCCTTCTTCAGTGTGGATAGGCTCCAGCTCTGCACCACTGCCTCTTGGCCGTCACTTCAGCACAAGCTGTGAGCCATCCCTCCACCTGCATGTCTCTGAGAAGGGATAATGCACTGCCCCTCTGTCTGGTTCCTTGAACCAACACAGGTCCCAGGCACTGGGCTGGTGTGAGTGAGCAATGTGCCCTTGATAATTCTCTGGGAGTAAGAGGCAATTTTTAGCTCTGAGGGTTTTGGCTCAGGAGGGAATGGGTCAGGACATCCTGTAAATATCTGAGGTCTTTCTGGCATGTTTCACCTTCCCAGACTGCAGTAGTACCACTGTTACCTTCCCCACCAACACCGGGCACCCTGGCAGGAGCTCTGTCTCTGTTCTGAGCCAGAGAAGCTGAGAGCCATTCCATTCAGACAAACACTGTGGGTCTTGACGTGAGTCCCCTGGCTGGGGAGCCTCTCTCAGCAGGGAAATGGAGCCAGCAGGTTTATTCATGTGCCAAAACTTGTGCTCACTGTGCTGAGCGAAGGCTCAAAACACAGATGCAGCCTCACACAGGTGCATTCCATGTTTGTTGTGCCTTGGTTGCTTGGGGCTGGGAAAAAGACTGCACTGCGTGGCACTAAGTGCCATCCTCAGCTTTATTGATCACATTCCTGCCCCAGCCCGCCGCCCAGCTCTCCCCACAGCTCACTAAGTACTACTGTCAGTAGAGTCCACAGCAGAATAAAGGTGTGTGCAAACCATGTGCCCACTGTATTGTTTCCCTGCTGTTCCCCCTGGGAGCTGCCTCCAGCCAGGAGCACTTGATTTTGTTCCTTGAGAGCCCAGCAGCTCTCCACTGGCAGCGTTTCTGTGCTGGGCATGAGGGAGGGGTGTCTGGGAACAATAAAGCCAAAGGCAAATGCTGGCTGAAAGCTGAGACTGTCTCTCAGTGAGAGTTGTGCAGAGAATTTGAGGCAGAGGGGAAGTCTCAGATACTGAATTAAGCTGCATAAAGCACTGGAGAAGATACTTAGTGCTGGAAAACACTGGGCAGCATCAAGTTGCTCTTCTCACACTTTTCATTCTCCTTTTCTGCACCATGTATAGAAATCATAGAATCATTAAGGTTGGAAAAGACCTCTAAGATCACTGAGTCCAACTGTCAGTCTGTCCCCACCATCAGTGTCCCTCAGTGCCACATCCACACGGTTCTGGAACACCTCCAGGGACGGTGACTGTATCACCCACCTCCCTGGGCAGCCTGGGCCAGAGCAGCACCGCTCTTTCTGAGAAGTTCTTCCTCATATCCAACCCAAACCTCCCCTGGAACAGCTTGAGGCTGTCACCTCTCATCCTATCACTGTTACGTGGGAGAAGAGGCCGACCCCCAGCTCACCACAACCTCCTTTCAGGTCATTGTAGAGAGGCTTTCAGGTAGTTGCAGTGAGCACACTGCCCAAGCTCCTTGCCAGGTGACGTATGGGGCGATGGTGCCTCCCAGCCCCAGCCCCAGCCTGCTGTGGGAAAACAGAGCCTTCCCTGCCACGCCGACACCACCAACCCCATCCATGTCTTTGGCCAACGCAATGTGAAGGCGTTGGAGCGCCCACGCAACACTCTCTTCCTTGCTGGGGGAAGACATTGTTAAAATGGAATTTGCCATTTGAAAATTAAAAAAAAAGAGAGAGAGAGAGAGATACAAAGGGAAAACATTTCAAAAATTCTAAGTGTTTTGCAATTTTTTGTAAATCCTGCTCCCTTTTCTTGAGAGCTAGCCTGCCACTGGCAGACCCACAAGCACAGAGGTACCGCCAAGGAGGACATGGAGCTGTGTGTAGGGCTGCCCCACAGCACGGACTGACTGCCATGGCTCTGGGAATGGCGGGGGTGGGAGCAGCCGGACAGCGAGTGTGGGGGCACCTTGGGCAGGCCACAAGCGGCCCATTGTGGTGGCTGGAGGCGGGTGCTCAGGCCGCCAGGGAGGACGGCGGCCACTCGGTGGAGAGGGCTCAGCAGCCCTCAGCCCTGTGGCAGGCTGGGGCTGGGCCCCCCAGCTGCCTCACTCTGCTGGGCCCAGCTGACCCACACCTTCACGCCTCTGCCTATAGCCCAACATGGAGGAGGACGTCGCCTCAGCCCTCTGCCCTCCCACCTCAAGGCTGGCTGGCCCCAGCCGCATTCCAGGCCCCCTGCCACGGCGGGATGGTCCTCCTGGTGCTCCCACCCAGCGGAGCTGCCTCTGGGTCACTCTGCGGCAAGGGGCTGGGGGGCCTCCCTGGCAGCGGCTGCGGGCCCCGGCCCCAGTCACCCCTGTGGCCCCGTGCCCACGGCCTGCATCAGGACATGGAGGGGCTGAGGTCGCACCGATGGAGAAGATGTCGGGCATCGGGGACCGCACTGGTGGGTGTGCGCCGTGAGGTGGGCTGGGGGTCGTCAGGGATGCTGTGCGGGGCAGTGTGGGGGCTTGGGGGGTTTCCCCCTCACTCTGACAGAGCTGAGGGGCAGTGGAGAGTCAGGAGAGGGTGGTGTCTGGAGGGGAACCATGACTGTCTGTCTGTCTGTCCATCCTAAGGCAGCCATGCTGAGCACACTTGTGGAGAAAGCCACCCACCTCTCAGAGCTGGGTGCTGGCATCGCCTGCCAAAATGTTGGTGCCCCGGCACAGCTCAGGGCAGCCACAGCGCGTGTTGGGGACCTTGGAGGAGGCAACACAGAGGGAAGGGGCATCCTGCTCTGAAGCAGCTGAGTGACCCACACGGCTCCCAGACACAACCAGTGGCTCCTTGCACATGTGTGTGCATACACGCACATGTACGCACACACATGCACAGTGGGTGGCTGTGTCTCTGCACTGGGGGCTGGCAGCCAGCAGTTGCGGTGCCAAGGGAGGAGAGGTTTCTCATGCCTCCGCAAGTGGAGCTGAAGGGCAAATGGGTCTTAATGAGCTGTTTGCAATTCCCAACTCCCTCTCTCTGTGAGGCCTCACCATCCCATAAAATAAAGAAATATCCAGGTGGGGAGCATGGTTTCTCAGCCACAAAGGGTTAAATACTCCCCCTGCAAACAGGCAGCTGCACTCAGGGATGCTCGGGAGGGAGAAGGTGGTGCGGGGGGGGGCATGGGGGGGGCTGTGCGAGGGCCCCCTCATGGTGCATGGAGCCTGTCCATGGTGCTCCTCCGTGCCCGCCACTGTGCCCACCCCATGGGGAGTGGGGATGGAGCTCGGGAGGGAGCGCGGGCGGGGGAGATTTTGCAGCGATGTTTAATATTCAGGTCACATGACGGTGGCAGCAGGAGCAGCACCAGCATCTCTGCTCGGCTGAAATAGCCACTGGAGAAGGAGGGGAAGGAGAGGGGGGAGAAGAGGACAGGAAAGAAGGAGAGAGGTAAAAACAGAGCGTTGTAACCCACCGTGCTGCACCAGCGTCAAGCTTAGGACAGTGGGGGCAGAGCCACCCCCTCGGGAGAGTGTTCACAGGCAAAGGAAGCTTCATGTTCAAAGGTAGGATGCTGCGGGCTGGCGGGGCTGGGCGATGCCGCAGGGACACACAGGCTTCTTGTGCCCCCACACTGCTGGGGATGAGTATTTCCAAAAGGCAGCGGGGGGAATCAGCTTCGTATTTTTCCTTCTCATCTTTCAATGGTAGCACTGAAGGAACAGCACCGGGGTTGGCGGTTGTGGTGCTGATACAGAGTAGCTGTCGCCAGGGGCTGCTCTGAAAGACAGAGATAATCCCAGCTGGTCCAGGGCCGGGAAAGCTGATGAACTGTTCTGCCACTGCCTTGTCCCTTCTTGCTGCCGGGGCAGTGGGGATGCTCTGTGCTGCTCCCCAGGCACCTGCGCGGGAGCTGGCGGGTGGGCTGGGGACAGGCGGCTCTGGTGGGGTAGATGCCCAGGTCCTGGGGTGCTCAGCATTCCCTTGCCTTGGGGTACAGCTGGGGATGTGCCAGCGCTGTCACCTCCAGCTCCTGCATCTCTGGAGAGGCTTCAGCACACGCTGCCCTAGATTTGGCTGCAGCCAAAGCCCTCTGCAGAGCAGTGAGGGCACATGGAGGAAGGCTGCTGCCAGCAAGGCTGCGGCAGCCCAGAAGGCTGGGATAGGTTACCCAGCCTAGCTTGAAATACCCGGTGGTGCTCAGGCTGGGGAGCAGGGACACAGGTCTGGAGCCACATGGGTGGCAAAGGAGTGTGACACGCAAAGGTCACTGCCTCCAGTCAGGGCAGGAGAGCTGCAGCGAGGCCGTGGATGTGCTGCATGGGAGCAAAGCAGCTTTCCAGAACTGTGAGCTGGGTTGTGGTGGTGGCCGGCTGCTTGCAGCCTCCCCTCCCTCATGCCACTCAGACAAAGGATGGGAAGGCAGGGGGAGGGGATAAGGCTGTATGTAGGTTATCAGGTCTGCTCTGCCCCAGGACACCGTGGATGGAGGTACCCCTGCCTGAGCCCACAGCTGGTCTGCAGGGCCATCTCCGTCATGGATATGGTGCAGCAGTGGTGCCCGTTGCCGGCTGTGGCCTACAGGGAAACATTTTGGGGTGGGTTGACGGAGCTGACTGGGGCCTCCCTGGGCACCCACAGCTGCTCTGTCCCTGCAAGCCCCGGCCTCAGGTGTACAGCTCTGCCTGCAGCCAGGGAGCCCATCACCACGGCTGCCCTCTTAAATCAGCTCTTGCTTAGCACACAGAACAAAGCAGCAGGGAAATGGGTGGTAATGCAAACAGCGGATGCGAGTGGTTAACCTTGACTAACCCTCTTTTCATCACAGCTGCACTGACCATAGCTCTCTGTCAATGGATACACTGGAGGGAATGGTCAGCGGGACTGCGGGATGTGCTTGGGATGCATAATGCTACTCCTTGACCAGTCAGAGCTGTAATGAAGCTTAGCAGCAGCGTTAGCATCACAACCCCTAAAGCAGAGCCATCCCCAGGGGACAAGGCAGGCATGTTTTGTGGCTCGAGGTGCCCTACAGCTCTGGCTCCAGTCCTGCACGCCCTGATCTCCTGCTGGCTGGCCCGCAATTGGCTCCTTGGATTCCTCTGTAGGAGCCAAGAGGTGGAAAATCACAGCACAAAGCCTTCAGGTATCCCTTTGTAAAATGTGGGCTTCCATTTAAAGCCTGTGCAGGAAGCACCCTACATGAAGAGGAAGGCAAGTGACTAAGATAAAAGGGGTATTCCCTACCCTGAGACATTCTGACCCTGAAATTGGAACTCCCAGAGCCACACCATTGATAAACAGTCCTGGAAGTATTTAAGAATTCTAGAGTTGTTGTTTTTTTTCCCTGATCTCAGGGCTTTTTATAGGTGCTCAGGCTGCTGGGACCTGACTTGAACAGATGTGCTCCAGCCACTCGAGCAGTGAAGGCTGCCAAGAGATGGCCAAGTATTGCAGTGTCCACAGCAGTCAGCAACAGCTGTGGGCAAAGTGTTCCTCAGCACAGCAAGACTGAGGGATGGGTTATCAGCCTTGTAGTGAGCCCTGAGGGTGGCTGCCAGCTCCCTCCTTCCATCTCACCTCCCTCTTCCTCCTCCGTCACTCTGGGGTAGGGGGGACCCCAATGCAGGCTGCTCTGGCAGACTTAGTCAGCTTGTGGCCAGGAGCAATAAGCAATGGCTCTGCTTACCCTCTCCCTTCCACCCCCTCCGTAGTCATCCCAACAATGGAAAGATAAGGAGCAGGGCTGTGTGTGGGCACTGCAAGATATGGGGCACGGCCCAGCCATGTGGCCATAGTACAGGTGGCACAGGACAGGCACGAGAGGACAAGTGAAGGGCAGGGTAGAGGAGAGCTGGCTGACTCGTTCCTCCATGAAGTGGGCTTTCCTGGCTGGCAGCAGCTTTGAGAAGGCTGGAAAAAGACACGGGGAGCCTCAGGGCAGGCTCTGTCAGCAGGAGAGCACAGGCGAGCTGTGACGGCTGGAGGTGAGGGTTGTGGTGAGTAGTACTCAGATAGGCAGACTGCCTCCACCAGCAGCAGGGGGTGTTCCCAACAGCCAGCCCCGCTTGGCCAAGCCCTGGTCCCCCCAGGTTCTGGTCCGTTTGGAGGAGAGGCAGGGCATCCTCCAGCAGAGCTGGCTCAAAGGACCTTCAGGACTACCTATCCATGAACAAGATCTCCCTAATCTCGAAGCCCCTGGCCTGTTCTAGCTGAGCTGTCCCTGGTGCTGTCGGTGACCTCAGCCCATGTGTCCCCCCAGATGGCAGTCACCTGCCTGGCCACTTGCTTGCTCTTCTGCAGCCAGCAGGATCTGCTGAGAGGAGCAAAAACAAACCCTGCCGAAACGATGGAAAGGGATAATTTAGTGTGAGATGTGTATGGAAGTAGCATCCAAAATAAGAGAAGTGCTTACCAAGCAAAAGAGCATGCTGTCTTTGTCCTAGAAAAATAACCATCTAATGAGACAAAGCATAGTAATTAGAGTGGGAGAGGCTCCAGTTTGCAGCTGGTTGTATATGAAGGGTGCTTGATTCCCATCCCCCCTTCATCTTCCTTTCCAGATCCATCCCTCATGCCTCCTGTCCTCACCAATAACAGCTTCCCTTTGTGCCTTGTCCTCTCCCAACCTCCAGCTTCCTTCTGTGGTGAGTGGGATCTGCTCACTAATGAGGCAAGAGATGGAGATGAATGGCCAAGGCCTGCCCCAAGCTGTGTGTGCTGTCACCCAAAAAAGAGTCGGGGAGGCTAGGAAGCCCTCAGGGCCTTTCTCTCTGCTGGTTTGTTTTGCATGGAAGAAGCAGGGAGGGGAGGGAGGACAAAACACAGTTTAAGGGTAGGCATGACAAACAGCACCAATCTGTGGGCAGGAGGCAAGTGTGGAGGTTGTGGATTCTGGTGAGAACTGGGAGGCAAATCAAGAAGGAGACACACACTGGTGTTCTGGCCCCTCTCTAGGAGCCCAGCCAGTTTCACTAGGCCTGCTGCTGCTGTTTGGAGATAGAGATTAACATGTTCCATGCTCAAGGAACCCTGCTTGTCCAACTCCTCATCCACAGTGATATGTAGAAGAGTATGCTGGAAACTCAAGTAGGTGTTCCTCCATGAAGAGCCTTACTACTAAAATCTTGCTGTCTTCTCATGCTCAGCAGCCCTTGAAATGGACACTTAAATCTGCCTTCCACAGGGCAGCAGGGAGGTCCTTATCACACCTGAGTGATGATTTCTCAATCTTTCTCCCTGTGCAGGACCAGTCGAGAGCAAAAACGAAGCAGCCATGTCTGAGCTAGTCCCAGAGCCACGACAAAAACCAGTTGTGCCAATGAAACCCGTGGGCATTAATGCCAACTTACTGGGCTACATCGGCATTGACACCATCATTGAGCAGATGCGCAAGAAGACCATGAAGACAGGCTTCGACTTCAACATTATGGTTGTAGGTAGGCAGGGATCAGTGGAGGAACTGGGAACCATGGCTGGATGCTCTCCCATGAGGCCAAGTGGGAGAGCAAGCCCTGAAGGGAGGGCATGAAGGATCAGACAGTGCTCACTCTGGGAGAATCATAGAATCATTAAGGTTGGAAAAGACCTCTAAGATCACATAGTCCAACCGTCAGCCCATCCCCACCCTGCCCAGTGACCATGTTCCTCAGTGCCACATCCATACAGTTCTTGAATACCTCCAGGGACAGTGACTCTACCACCTCCCTGGGCAGCCTGTTTCAGTGCACCACCACAGTTTTGGAGAAATTTTTTTCCTATTATCCAACCTGAATTGACATCTTGTACAAGACAGGGAGATACCTACAACACTTCTTCATTCTGACTCTGTTCTCTGAGTCTGATGCCATTGCTGGGCTGTGGCAGATGTCATAAGCTTCCTCTTTGCAATCCTCAGGTCAGAGTGGGCTTGGAAAGTCTACGCTGGTGAACACCCTCTTCAAATCCCAGGTGAGCCGCAAATCTTCAGGCTGGAACCGGGAGGAGAAGATTCCCAAGACAGTGGAGATCAAAGCCATTGGGCATGGTAAGAGCCAGGCTGCTGGGATGCAGGCAAGGCTGATGCTTCAGCATGGCTCTGCAGAAGAACCTAGTACTTTGCTGTAAGGCAGCCCTTTCTCCATGCGAAGCTAAAGGAGAAGTGCCAGATTTACGTGACCTCAGACCTAGACAATGCTTTTCTTAAGCAGTGGTGCTTCCCACTGATGTCATAGCCAAAAGTAAGAGGTAGAAAAAGTGTTAGAGACATTTCCCCTGCCAAGACATTGGTCTGTGTGTGTGGGCTAACCCTTGTGATTCCTATCTGCAGACATTTAATGGTCTATACCAACTGCACTGTTGGATCTTGTCCTAAACCTGGCAGAGTACATCTTCTCAGGGCAAAACATCAGCCTAGCTTTTAAACAGTGAGGAGCAATGAGCATCATCCCAAATTCAAGATGGTATGTGGAGGAGAGGACAAGTTGTGTTAGTTAGGTGGGCCACATAAATAAGCACAAATCCTTTTTCCTGCAGAAAAGTGGTATGAGGTAACTTTGATGCAGAGGTTACCAAAACTTAGAGTCAGAAGCCCAAGAGGGGTCACAACTGTTGAGGCATGACCCAGCCTGGCCTCGTCATTCTTGGTGGACGAGGAAGAGGGCAGGGCACTCTTGCTTTCCTGTAAGACACAGAGACATGCCTCATGATGGAGCAGGTCCCCAGGGAGGCATGCAATGATTTGCAATTTCTTTCTCAGTTATTGAAGAAGGTGGTGTCAAAATGAAGCTGACAGTGATTGACACCCCGGGATTCGGAGACCAGATCAACAACGAGAACTGGTGAGTTTTACCCCATCAAGACCTGTATGTCCCATAAGGGGCTGCAGTTAAGTTGATACATGGAGTGATGCTCAGTTACTTGCCTTGGAAAGTGTCTGGGATCCCAGTGCACTCAGAGTCAGTAATTGGGATGTGGAATTTTGAGCACCATGGGTTTACATGTGTGCTCAGAGGTATGTGCACATTAAATAGTGATTGCCTATTTCTGTGCCTTAAAACCCTTACCCTCACTCAAACACTCAGGAAATACCTGCCCTCATTTTGCTCTCAACCCTTCACCCCCAGTACAGGTAAAATGCAGCCATGCTGCCAGATCAACTCACCGCCAGGAAACCAGGCAAAAAACTGTAATCCCCTCCCCCAGATTGAGCATTCTACACATGCTTCTTTAGCTGAAAATTGAGCTTTTCTGCCCGGAATCAGGCAATCCAAATTTTTCCAAGATTTCTCACAAAGACCAGCCCTCAGCAGCCCCTTGCCATGGCACCATCGGGTCCTTCCTTCCCTCTTCCACTGATTTAACTGCTGATTTCCATAGCAGTTTGCTCAGTTGGAAAACTCTTAAACATCTCTGCTGGTAGTGGATTTTTTTTTAATGCCAGAGTCTGCTTTACTGCTGTCAGAGCTGGGAACACTGTAGGCAGGAACATGAGGAGATTTGTACCTATCTATTCATCTCTCTCTCCCACTTTAACAGCTGGGAGCCTATAGAGAAATACATCAATGAACAATATGAAAAATTTTTGAAAGAAGAGGTGAATATTGCAAGGAAGAAACGAATTCCAGACACGCGAGTGCACTGCTGCCTCTACTTCATCTCCCCCACGGGCCACTCGTACGTATGCAGTTCCCTGTCCTTTCTCATCCCCTTCATGTCACTGTTGCAGATATACACCCTGCACAGCTCAGTCTCAGCTGCAGACCCAGGAGTCCTACCAGCAGGGCTGGATACTATTAGCTTCACTTTAGGCATTGCAGGGTTTGAAAGGGTCTGGATATCAAAGGCAGGAGAAACATCATTGTGCTTTTTTTGGGAGTGGGCAGGATGGATGGGAACATGGAGGTCTCACTGATGCCCTGATGCTGGGAGAGTCACTAGGATGAAGGGCAAGGAGGGTAAAGTGACCCCTTCCGTGTTGTTCCTTCTTGGGCTGCAGCCTGCGGCCCTTGGACCTGGAGTTCATGAAACATCTCAGCAAAGTAGTGAACATCATCCCGGTTATTGCCAAGGCTGACACGATGACCTTGGAGGAGAAGACCGAATTCAAACAAAGAGTGAGTATCCCTCCTTCTGCATGGGATCCCTCCCTTCCCTGGCTGGGAGATGGGAGAAATGAACCATATCCTTTCTGCTGGGACTACTGCTCAGTCCCCAGGGCACTCAGAGTCCAGCTTTGGATTGGTGGGTAAGTCCTAGCACTGCCCTGAAGATGCAGCTGTCCATGGCTTGGAGATTACATCTGTTAGCGGAGGAAGAACAGTGGGCATCCCTGTGACATCCCATGATATGTTCTGTCATGGGAATTACAGAGCCAGACAAGTAGCTGGGGCTGGGGGAGAAAGACTTGTCACTGTTGCCATGTCCTCACTTTGCTTCACACCTCAATGGGGACAGTCCTTCCAGCCCTTCCCCACTGGAAGGATGTCCCAGACATGTCTCCCCAACCATCCTGCCTCCCTTCCCTTCAGGTTTTTGTTGCTTTGTCCTCCAAAATGTCTCTCTGTCCAGGTGCGCAAAGAGCTAGAAGTGAATGGGATCGAGTTTTACCCCCAGAAAGAATTTGATGAGGACTTGGAGGATAAAACAGAAAACGACAAAATCAGGGTAGGAAACATTTTATTGTGGGAGGGGAAGGGAGGGCTGAGGGCTGGTCAGATTTAATGAGTAAAACAGACAAGTGTCACTTGGTTTTAAGTGCTTCATGGTCCCTGAGTGAAAGATGCAATGGACACAAGAGAATTCTATTCATCCTTCCTAGTTTAATTTGTCCCTGACATCTTCATGGGTACTAGGAAGGCTGAGTAAGGAAGGACTGTACTTCGCCTTCTCTTGCTGAATGCTCTGTTTGGCCTCTGCTAAGGACCAAAGGGCCAAGTCCAGTCCCTGTCCCAGATAACCATCTCATGACCTCAGGCCAAACTCCACCTGAGAAGCAGTCCAGTGATTTGCCCTGCCAACTGCTATGAGAAGGGATTGTCTCATTCTTCCTACCTCAGACAGGTAGAAATCATCTAATTTCCAGCCTGCATTTGTTCATGGCCAGGTTGTACCCAGGATTACACGTGTTCTTGTGCCAACATGGACTTGAACATTTCTCCTGCCTACTGGTCCCATCAGCCAGAGAACAATCTTATCCTGTGCTGGCCTTCTTCTGGTCAGCTAAATGAGACAAGCTCCTCTGGTCAAGCTTCCCGTTTTCCTGTATTCCATTAACATTTTTTTATGTGCCTGCTCTAGTTTGATTAGATTTTCTGGCACTGGTGTGGGCACCCGATGCTCCCCTGTCTTTTCTGAGATCAGAACTGCTAAGCCCCTGGACCACATGTGCTCTCTAAACAATTGCATCACACTGGTGACTCGTGGTCATCTTGTGACTGACTGGCAGATGGGGTCCTTCCCCTCCTTCAGTCATTGCCTGTGCACAAACTCAAAAGTCACAGCAGAAATTCTTGGTGTTATTCCCTAAATGCTGCTCTTTGTACCTCAAACTTACCTAGATCCTCCTGGATAATAACCCAGTTTGCCTCTGGACTGACAACACCCCCTGGCTTTGTAATGCTACTGCATTTAGTTAGCCCACTCATTATTTTTGGGGTTATTCATGGAAATATTGTCTTCTATGGTAGTCCTCAAGAAACTCTAGCAGTAACTAACTGCCTGGCTGCCTGAGACTTGCTCTTTCAAGCCCCCTAACTGTCATAGCCCCAGCAGAAATTCCCACCTCCCCCAGCTTCATTAATCATTTCCCATTTGGCAACACATCACACACTCTGGGGGAGACCAGATGGGTTTTGCTTCTCCTCCGAACTGTTACTGTTTGTAAGGAAGGTGCCACAATTTGTTCTGCACTTCAGCCTAATTGCCCCTAGGTTTGGTATGCTCACACGTAAGAAATAAACTGTCTTTTATGCTCTATTCCTGGGTAATTGCAATCCCTTCCCAGGCCCAGGGAAGTCTACAAAGCAGGACAAACCTATGAACAGCCGCACAGCCTTATGAATAGTAGAATCCCTGTTCTCTGGAAACAGGAGCTTTCTCCCTGTGTGTAGAGATATCTTGATCCACAACAGTCTCTCCTACTGTCCCACTTCCCAGGGACCTCTGGCCCTCCTCAGTACAACAATTTCAGTAATTGAGCTTTGAATGTTCATGTGTTCTGTTAAGGGGGTTATTGTGAGATTTTCTAGTGAAGAACTGCAAACTTGGTGAGAAATACTCACTGTAAAGTATCCTTGTGAGGAGCCTTGGGATGACAGACACTCACCTGGTATGTCAATGCACCTCCTCTCTGGTCACCTTGCCCTTCAGAAAAGCTGGAGATGTGTGCAGAAAAGCTTTACTCCCCTCTCTGGAGCCTTTGGTGTTACTGCAAGGTATATACTAAGCCCAGGGGGTGCAAGGACACCTGTAAAACAAGAGCCCAAAATGCTATGGATTGCAATGATGTGTGAAGTTTTACTTTGGAGAACCTCCTCCCTCACGGTAGTCTTTGCATTTGGTGAGGTGTGAGGAGGAGAGGTGGCTAAGGAACAGTGATGGTGCTGCTCTCTGGAATGGGTTTGATAGGTCTCTCCACATGTCTTTCCCTAGCAGGAAAGCATGCCCTTCGCAGTAGTGGGCAGTGACAAGGAGTACCAAGTGAATGGCAAAAGAGTCCTGGGCAGGAAAACACCTTGGGGAATCATTGAAGGTAAGGAAACTCTTGCTTTTGGGAGATGATAACAGGGTCCTGATAATACGTCTCATGGCTTCCTTCCCATGCCTTTTGTCTTTGTGTGTTTTGTTGTTATTTTTTTTTTAAACCAAGCAAGAAGTGAACTCTCAAATAGCTCTACTTGGAGGGAACTGCCACTGTCAATGTGGTACACTATTGCTAACTGGCAGAACCATTCTCAACACCATGGGGTGCATGAAGCTGAGTTCCTACCCACCTGTCACCACTCAGCACATCTGCTCAATGCCTGACAGCTTGTCTGCTGTTCACACAACTGCCATTCTTTCTGCCATATGCCCACCTGAAGCATGCATATCCCATAGCAATGACCTTCCCATGCTCTGTAACCACAAACAGGTTGCTGAAAAAATCAAACGTAACATTTCCTTGCTTTCTTTTCAGTGGAAAACCTCACTCACTGTGAATTTGCCCTGCTTCGAGATTTTGTCATTAGGTAAGGCCACAGTTATGCCCATTACTCTCATCTCTTGATAAGAAGGAATTCTTCCTGAGACCCTCTTAGAGTGAAATAGTCCTTATGGGAGGGAAGATAAAGCACTTTTCAGGCAGTAAATGCTTATGTGGGGTAGGGTTGGATTGAGTTAAGGGGTCAGTACTCTAGTGCTTCTCTTGACCACTACGTCAAGTAGGTGATGGTTTTCATGTATGATCTGGACACCTTAAGAAAAGCAGGGTAATAGCACCCTTCTTTAATCCTATCAATTGTGTTAGGTTCCAGCAACTTCTAGTTGTTGCTGACATAGGTTTGGATTGGAGTCATTGGTAAAGAATACACTACCCTATCCTAGACCATCTTTTCAGTGGTGCTGCCCAGTGATAAGATAAGGGGCACAGGTTTGAGACAGACAAGACACTGGCAAGCACAGAGAGAGACTGCAGTCCATATCCTGCATCCTGCCTAAGTGTCTTCTTGCATGCTGATATTCCATCTCTCTGTTGCATTCTGGAACCTATATGGGAAGTGGGTAAGTTTGTTAACCAGACTGACTGAAGAACTCTTCTATTTATCTCGGGGAATAAAATGATAGACAGAAAGCTAACACTGATAGCGCTGATGCTGGTTATCATATCCTCTTTCCAACCCCACTTTCACTTTGTCCCATGCAGGACTCACCTTCAGGACCTGAAAGAAGTGACCCACAACATCCACTATGAGACCTACAGGGCCAAGCGGCTGAATGACAATGGAGGGCTGCCCCCCATGACCTCTGAGACAGAGGAAAACCACGAAAGTAACCTGTGAATGACACCCCTGACATCATCTGGTGTCTCTGGATACGACAACCCACCCCTGCTACCCCTGGCTCTACCACGAGCCTGTCTCTGAAGCATGTGGAGCATTCTCTGTGTGTGGAGGGTGCATGTGTGTGTGCGTGTGTGCCTACCTGTGTGCCAGAGGGGGACCAAAGGCATCTTCTCTGCCCTTCCCAAACTGTCCTCATTCTCAGTTTGTATTTTGCACAGTGGACTGTCTGTCATCTTCCTTTCTCTTGTTTCTGTGTCTCAGCTGTGTGTCTTGTCTGGGGGAAATGGGGGTGGGGAAATGACTTATGGGGGCAATAGGGCTTTGGAAGCGGAAGGTGTGGGGCATGCCGGGGTCCTGTTTTTATCACTTGGGGACATAGCTCAGAGAGACTCTGGGACAGAAGGTGGAGTTCTTGGTGGGTGGGAAGGTAGCTGACTGCTCAGGGAGGATGGTGGCCCAGCATTTTATCTCCATTTTTTTTTGCTGTGGCTTGCCAAAGTGAAATGGCAGCTTGGAAGTGGGGAGCTTGGTGTTTGGAAGATGGGAGAAGTGACAGGAAGATTGACAGGTTTTGTGGTTCAGGGAAAGTGAGTGGTGGAAGGAGACAGATTGTGAGCTGTAGCATCTATCTGAGAAGCATCAAAGTACTTGGGGGAAAGAGCCATATTTTCCAGAATTAAAGAATAAAAGAACACCAAGATATCTTCTTTGGTGTCCACTGGTGATGGGAACACAATAAATACTTTCTCCTCACCAAAATATCTGTTTGGTACTCCAGCAGCCTCAGCCTGCGCTGCTCCCCTGCCCCTCATACTGCTCTCCTGCTTCCCATGTCCTCTCCTTTACTTTTATCCTCATTCCCTTTTAACCCTCTGTAGCTTTCTTCCTTTCTCTCCTTATCTTACTTTCTCTGCTCCCAACCCTGTCTATCCTTCATTTCCTCCAAAATCTTCCCTTTCTCTGAGTCCTTTCCTCCTTCACCACATTCACCTCTTTCTTATCAATGTGCTTTTGTTGACTCATATTGAAAAGCCACTGTTTCACCTTCACTTGGAGGAAGCAGGGAGAGAAGGTAAAGACCCACGAGCAGAAAGATGCAGTTTTACTGGAGGCTAAATTATAGATTCATAGAATCATTGAGGTTGGAAAAGACCTCTAAGATCACTTGGTCCAGCCATCAATCCATCACCACCATGCCCACTAACCATGTCCCTCAGTGCCACATCCACATGATTCTGAAACACCTCCAAGGGTGGTGACTCTGAGAGGGCTCACAACTGCCCTGAACGTGGCAGTCTGCCCATCACCTAGCAGAAGCATGTCACCTAGCTACCCGGGTCTGTACCCCAGAAGAACTTCTGGTTGCATTAGCAGTGCACGTGCAGAAGGCCATGGAGTGGGATGGTAGTGCTGTGAGTACAGGGAAGTATGTTGGGTTGGGATAGGTCTGGAAAGGCTGGTGTGACTGAAGCAAAGCCTGAGGTTTGTGGACAGAGCTGTTCAGGGCCAGAATGAGGGTGATCCAAGCTTTGCAGAACCATCTAGAAGCTTGTGTTCATATTGTGGCTTTCTGTGGTGCTGTCTTTTCAAAGCAAATGTCTCTTCCATCTCATTTCCATCCATCCACACACATCAGCTGCTCTCAGCACTGCCAGGACGTGAAGGTCCTCCCAGCCTTTCTTGTCCCTTTCCCCCACCACGTTCACAGCTCCCAGCACTTCATGCAGCCCCTTACCCACCATCCCACCTCAGCACCAGGCCTCTTCAGCCTTGACAAGAACGTTGTTCCTCACTGCTGTCTGCAGCCACCACATGGACCTTGCAGAGGTCACGCTGCTACAGACACAATGGCCGTCGTGGGGTAGGAGCCTCCTCCCAGCCTGTGCCCACCAGCCAGCCACTTCAGCTCTCCTCAATGTATCACTGGGGTGCGATGGTCACTGGCCAAGGGATGTCCCAGTGCGGCCACGTCATGACGCTGGGCCCAGCCAGGGCACGGCAGAGAGCTGGCACTGCTGGCAGCAAAGCTGGAAGGGCTTTCTTGCCTGCACCTTGGGCTGTGGGGTGAAGGCTGCACAGTTTGCTCTGTATGTGTAAGATTCTGGGGGGTTGGGGGGTTGGTTGTAATGAAATGGTTTTGATGCTCTGCTCTGTAATTTCCTACAGTAGACTGTTTCTAAAGAATCCATAAAGGCCCAGTGAGAAAAGCAAGCTTGGTGTCTTTCAGCGCCACCGCAAACCCTACACAGACACAACCTCCTCGAGCAGGGCAGCGCAGGGTGCGTGGGGAGGTGCCTACAGAAGGGCACAGACCCTGGCCCACGAGTCAGGCCTTCTCAGGGCCTACAGAGGCCCGTGGGCTCCTTGACCAGGGGTTCACTCTCCAGAAAAAAAAAAAAAAAAAAAAAAAAAAAAAAAAAAAAAAGCATAAAAACACACAAAAAAAACCCACCACAAGCCGACCACCCCCATCAGCGAACGAACCCGCCCCTCCCCACAGCGGCCGAATATGACGTCACGCGGGGGTCAGGCGGCTGAAGCAGCGGCCGGATGTGACGTCACACGAGGATCAGGCGGCATTCATGGCGCTCAACAGGCACCACTCGGCGGAGGGCGGTGTCGTCGTCCCCAACGCCGAGAGGTACCGGGGGGAGCCCTGTGCTGGGCCCACGGGCGGGAGAAGGGCTCGGGGTGCTGCTGGGCTGCTCTGGGGGAGTTGGGGCAGCGCCTTAGTGTGGGTGGGCAGGGCAAGGCAGGGCTGCCCCGCTGTGCTGCTCGGGTGAAAGGACGTTATAAGACTGCTTGAGGTGTCCGAAGGGGCGTATGGAGGTGGTGAAGGGCCTGGAGCGTGAGGCGTAGGGAGAACGGCTGAGGTCCTTGGGTTTGCTCAGTCCAGAGCAGAGGAGCTGAGGGGAGGCCTCGTGGCGGCTGCAGCTCCTCACAGGGAGCAGAGGGGCAGCGCTGAGCTCTGTTCTCTGTGACAGCGACAGGGCCCGAGGGAACGGCATGGAGCTGCGTCAGGGGAGGAGCAGCTGGGGGTTAGGGACAGGTTCTGCTCCAGAGGGCGGTGGGCACAGCCCCGAGCTGCCAGGGTACAAGGGGCTTCTGATCAATGCTCTCAGATATATGGTCTGATTTTTGGGTGGTCCCGCATGGAGCCAGGCCCTGTGGAGCTCAGGTCTCTGAGCCCAAGCCGGGCACTGTTCAGCCACAGGCACTCAGCTGTCCCGTGACAGCCCCAAATGGGTGCAAACCAGCTCAGCAGCATAATCACACCCGGATGGCAGCCTTGCTATTTGTTTATGTGAGTGCTTGGGCAGGAGTAAGCATTAAGCGACCACATAAATTCTTCCCAGTGAAGCAAACGAACCTGAAATTCTGCTGCATTATGTGGTTTGGGAAGTACTCTGCTAAGATTCTGAGTGTCAAGGAGATAGCTTTGCTTAACTTGGGAGAATATTCCGCCTTTGTAAGTTGGAAACAGAAAGTTCTCTGCTGTGTCTTTCCCTCCCAGGCAGTGTGAAAATCTGCACTGAGCTAAGCAGTAAAGTCCCCATAGACTTTTTGTTGGGGCTTTTTTTTCCCCCTCATTAAAGCTAGACTTCTTCATGCCCTCCTTCTAGGGTAGCAGAATTTTTCAGATATATCTGTTACGTCTTCTCTTCCCTAAAGAGCATGCAGTGTGAAAGTACAGTGCTCTTGGCTGTTTTCACATACCCTGGCCCTGCTGGTTCTTCCCAACGATTTTCTAGTTTCCTGATGTCATCTGATTTCTCCGATGTGCTGATAGGAATATGTAAAATAACTTTAGATCCATTATTGAGTTAGGGTTTTGTTTTTCCTTTTTCTGTGCCCTTGAACCAAAAGAAACACCTCAGATTTTTCACCTACTGAAACATGCTGCGAGCTTGTGGCATCCAAGGTTCTTCTGTTTATTTTGCAGCTTTCCTTACTAAGTGTTATGTTTGGGGTTTGCTCTCTCAGTTCAGTGATGCTCTTTCCCGAAATGATTCTTCCCATTTTCCTGAAAATATGTTTAATTTTTCAGACACCTCCATACCCCCAGAGTTTGCAGTTCTCATCTGTTTGTTCCCTCATGGTTTTACTAGCAGACTCTGCTAATGTTCCCATAGATACCTAGCAGTAACAACCTTATTGCTGACATTCGTGTCTCTTAATTTTTTTTCCTTAGCACAGCACTCCTCATCACAAATACTTGCTTAAATCATGTGAAGTAGGGTCAGCAGTGAGGGTACTGTGAAGCAACTTCCTCAGCTCACACAGCAGGTGCGGCATTCAGGCAGTTCTGTCTTCCCCTCTGCTGGGCAGTCCTGGATGTGGACATGGAGAGGGGTTTGCTGTGAGGTCATACCTTGACTCCATGGGTACAAATCAGAAAGCTCATCCTGTTCTGTGCCCTGCCAGGCTCAGGCTGTTGCCATACAGAGAGAGTAATTCCTTTAGCCCGATGGTTCTGGAGGCAGCTTCTCTTCCTGTCATTTAAAGTTTCCCTTTGTGGAGGAGGAGCAAGGCTTGCCAAAGGTGAGAGGATGAATTCTTCCACTCTGCACAAGTCAACCTAGTGTATCCAAAAGAAAAACTGCAGGGCCCGTGTTAGAATTGAGTATGTTGGGATAATGTTTAGGATTTGTTTGATGGGTGTCTGTGCGTTAGAGCTGAGGTTGTCTCCAACCGATCTGATTTCCTCCCGTAGCATTCTCAAGCAGTGTAAAGATGTGGAGCTCTCCTTCAGTGACGTGACGGGCAAGCCTGAAGCCTTCAAAGGCACCAAGAAGGGAATGCTGTATCTCACCCCATACAGGGTAAGTCTGATGCCAACAGGGTTTCCCCTTTCTCTGAGGGCCTTGTAGGCTTTAGACAAGAAACGTAGCTGGAGGCAGGAGAAGTGATTTTTGTTATGGGAGGAACCACTGCGGGTCCTAGGTACGAGAAGGCCTGGTGGAAATAGGACAGTCTTTGCCTATGTCATGGTCCTAATTACCTGCAAAGGAGCATACTTACTTGAAAATCACTATGTTGTGATTTAATATAATGTATCAATAGATAATTACTTTATTGGAAAACTGTCACAACTTATCCTTAAAAATGAAAATAAAACTAAATGTCTCTGTGTGCTGTAAACAGTATGCTATTTTGGAACCTGCATGATTCAGGTGAGTGAGTCATGCCATCAGATCTGTTTGGGATTCCACTGCCTGAATGCTGTGAACCAACACAGTACGTTCTGATAATAGAGGTTAAGTTATCCTCTTTTTTGGATGCTGCTTCAACTAGAACTCCATAACCACACTTTATACCTGATTAACTAATTCCAGAGCGTTCCTTCCTGTCTTGCAGATGATCTTCGTGTCAAAGGGCAAGGATCCTATGCTGTCTTTCATGATGCCGTTTCATTTGGTGAAAGGGTGCTCTATTGAGCAGCCCATTTTCTCTGCTAATTACATCAAAGGACAGATTCAGGCTGAGGCAGGAGGTACGTGCCTGTGCTTTGTAGACGGAACTCTTCCCAGGTGTCACAAGTCCTTTTCTGCTGAATGTGCTTAGTGCACAGGACTGATGGATGGTGTAGCTGCAGCAGCATAGTTCACATGTCTACGCTAATGTAACTTGTGTCTACTCATCCTTAACCTCAGCATTGCTTTCTGTCCCCCAGAGCTAGTAGCTCACTTTTGCCGGATGGCGTTTTAATCTTGTCACTTCTGTCTTGCTGTGGATGCCATGTTTACATGATTTCTGCCTGTGCTCATTTTCTCCTGTATTTGACGTGGAAGAGTGGACAATTGGCCACATCGCCAGTCACTGATGCTGGTAGAATTAGCACCCACTTGTGTTTTCTGGAGACCAGCAGACACTTAGCAGCTTGGATGTGTTTGCATGCATCTAGAATGCTGCTGTGTGTCACTGATTTAGCTTTATTCCCAATTTGCTGATGTAACTGTGTTGAGACTTAAAGACACAGTCGTGATTAGACGTGGAGAATTGCAGAAGGGAAGCAGGGATTCAAATCGAGGCTTCTAGTTCAGATTTTTTTCCATCTTCAGCCTTGGAATTAGTTTTTGTGTATTTTGATGGCATCTGAAGAGCTTGTGTTATTGGTTCGTGTTCCTAGCAATGCTTTGTGACTGGGTTGTCTGGATTGTCGTAAGCCCGCTTTCTCAGGCTGAAGTCTTTCTAAGACAGTGGCTTTAAAATAGTTCTAAAATGAGGAAGAATAAAAATGAGTGGAGCATTAACTGTTTTGACTGCTACTGAGGGTGTCGGTAATCTGTTTCAATACTAATTCTCTCTCCTAGGTGGCTGGGAAGGGCAGGGAACATTTAAACTGACTTTTAACAGTGGAGGAGCCATTGAGTTTGGCCAGCTGATGTTCAAAGCTGCCTCTAGTGGTAAGAGATCTTCAGAGCCTGCAGTTCCCCCATGGCTGACTGAGCTAGTTAGGGAGAGGTGCTCCTTTTCAAGTTCCTGGGGTGGGGTACTCTGTACATCTTCCACAGCACTGTATTTTTACTTTTTTTTCTTTTTTCCAGGGGGACTTCTGTTTTTCTTTCCAATTCTTTTTCTTTATTTTGCTTTCTGCATTCAGAACATTCTGGAGTTTGGCTTCTGAGGTGGTCTACCTTTTTCTATGGAACCTGATTTCTCATGGGAAAAAAAATTGAAATATATGATGGTGGAAAAACTGATCCCTGTACTTTCCCTCAACTCAGTTCTCTAACAGTGGAGTGAGATGGGGACTTTAACAAATCCACATTTGCAGAAAGGAAAAATAAATTTTAAAATGTGATTTTATATTTAGAACTTTTGAAAGGAAAAAAGATATACAATCTTGAAAGTTTAAAAAAACACTCTGCTGGTACTTATTTAAAACAGTCCTTTCTTCCAGCTGTGAGAGCCATGTGTTTGAGCTGTTACTTGATAGCATTTTTGCAGCTGGCTTCCTTTAGCACCCTGTGAATTTACAGCAAGGAGACTACAGCTTAATCCTGTTTAAGCACAGTACTTTGCTGAGGCTGTATAGTGAGCATCTCTAGAATTTAGATGATGGAAAATGGGGCTACGTGAACAGGACTATTTTCCTTTTATTCTATACATTCAGTTACAGCAAAAAGATGTCTGACTTAATAAATGTGTGCTCTTTAGCTTCCAGTGGAGTTCCTCTTCAGCCCCCTGGCTATGGATACACACCTGTACCTGGAGGGTATGGACCTGTCCCACCTGCTCCAGGTGGCTATGCACCTGCTCCAGGTGGCTATGCACCTGCTCCAGGTGGCTATGCACCTGCCCCAGGAGGGTATGCACCTGCTCCGGGGGGCTATGCTCCTCCTCCACCTCCAAATGGTCCTTATCCTTATGCACCACCTCCAATGAATGCCTACGGACCTGCTCCACCACCCATGGGATATCCGTATGCCCAGAATCCAGGTATGGAAGTGGTGTGATGATGAGTGCTGGGGTTTGTTTGGTGTTAGTTGTAGAAATGTTGATGCTGTGATGAGGGTTATTGTTGTTTCCTCTCCACTGAGATCCTTGTCCTTGCGAAATCTGTCATGGTGTCATGCTCTTGGTCACGACTGTGTGTCTCTGTAGTAGCAACTGAACGGGAGACAAGAGGTAGGAGGTGGAAATGCAGTATGTAAACTCTGCTGTTGCTTGACAAAGAATTGTTGCCTGCTGGTGTGACAGGCATTAGCAACATGTAAAATCACAGCTGCCTGCATCCATCCCTGCTGGCTTCCCTCACTGATGTTCCCTCTTGCCCAGAACTGGGCCTGGGAGCTTGCTGTCCCTCTCTACTGTCACCATAGTCCAAAGCATCAGTCTGGTATCATCTTCTTTCAGGTATTTATCCACCGCTCCCCAACATGAACGCCACAAATGTGATACCTCCTCCCCCCTACTCCGGGCCATCTCCTGCAGGACCCTCAGCCCCACCAGCTTCCACACCTTGGGTGGACTCAGGTATGCCAAGTCCTGGGGGACTGCCAGGGTACAATGCAAAAGAGCGCTTGGGGGTTGGGGCAGTGGGTGACACTGGGGGCACTCAGCTGCTGTTGTTGCAGGAACTGTCATGTTTATCTGTTATTTGAGATAACAGGTCTTGCAAGGCACTCAGTTCTGTGCTATACAGCTTGTGGTCAGCTTTAGCTGGTTTGCGGCCTTCCTGAAGTGCTATGAATTCAAGACTAGCTTGCTGTGGTAGCTCCTGTCTCTTTAAACATGTGTTGACTCCTCCGAAGTGCTTTCCTGGGCTGGAGGTTCAGGGCTGGCTTGGCTGCATAAGAAATGGGCATGCCCTATGCTTGCTCCTTCTCTTTCCTTTCTAGGGAGCAGTAAGGCCATGGAAGCTGCTTCCAGTGCGTATTACAACCCTGCTAACCCACACAATGTCTACATGCCCATGGTAAGTACTGTGCCTGTGGTCTGTGTGTGCCTGCTCCCTCTTCCATCACTGAGAGAGAGAGAATTTTGCTTTGCTAGTAAAATTTAGAGTGCCTTAATTTTGAAAAAGTATGGGAAGTATGCGCTTTCCTGGGAGGAAGCATAGATGACAGTGCCATGAAGAAAATTTGTTAAATCCTTCATCAGGAAGGGAGGAGGACATTAAGATTCATCCAGCAGCGGCAGCTCAGTGCTTGTCTCATTCTTACATGCGTAAAATAGTTGCATGTGCACAGAGAATAGAGCTCTCTGCTTCTGTAATGCTTGGAACGGGGAAGAGATAAAGAAGAACAGGTCATGTAAGGATGATAGCCTTTGGGTTTCCTCACTTGTGCTTTTGTCTGGGCTGCCTGGTGATAAGAAGGTCCATCACGGTTCAGTGAGTGGCAGCCGGTAGGTGTGCTGTAGCCACATCTGATGTGTGACAGCCAGTCTGCCTGCGTCCTCAGCTGCCTCGTGTGGGGCTGGGCTGGAGACTGGAGGAGCAGGGAAGCTTGCTCTTAGGCCAGGGGCTTGCTGTCTTCTGGGTCACAGTGTAAGCAGCAAAAGAGATAAAGCCCTGGAAGTGAAGATATGGATTTAAAACAGAGCTTATCTTTTTTTGAGGGGGTGTTCAATGGAAATGATATGGGAGGTAACACATATCCTGGAGCATTAACTGATGCTGGAGAGGGATGATGTGGTGCAGTGACAGCTTAAAAAACAGCACCCAGCTCTGGCAGTAACTTCTTGTAAGCCAAGCCTGAGAATTTCTGGGAAGAGCTCTTCATAAAGCAAGCAGGGTTCTTGACTATTCTATCTCCTTCCAGGATCAGCCACCTCCTTATTCACCTCCTGAAGATAAGAAGAACAACTAACAGACGGAAATTGCAGCCAGCCTCCCACACTCTCTCCTGGAAGACAATTTGGCTGTCACTACCCATCGGGTTAGCGTATCTCTAGGTCTGTGTATATACAATGTGTGTAGTGCTGGGCAGCTGAGCACCTGCCCTCCTTAAACATTAAGTTGCTGGCAATACAAGGCAGAACAATAGCACTTTCCTGCTTCTTTGCTTTATCGCATGGGGTCGAAGCACTAACCTTTTGCTCTGCCTTTGGCTTGAGGAGAGAGATGGACTTCTTAAACCAGTAGATCGCATCACTAATCTATGAGTAAAATACAAAAGCTGTGGCATCTTTGAGTAGAACTACTTGGAATGCCAAACTTCTAACTTCTTCTGGAGCACCACTGAAGAAGAAAATACAGAAAGCCATGAAATGTCCTTGCATAAACCGAAACGGTGTTAAATTCCCTTACGTTGTGCCACAGCTCAGCGTGAGATGGGATTCTGGAAATCCCGTGTTGTGACGGAAGCACAGTTCTTTTCCTGTCCTAGACTAACGGTCATGGGGTGACACACTTGGGAATTGCATCCTGAGAGACACTAAAGCATTTGGGGGTGTAAGTGAGCTGGAGATGGACCCCAGCTCAGCACTAGCTCTGGAAGGGACAATCCTACTGCACTCCTGATAGCCAGAGGTGTTTCTGGGCACAGGCACGCCTGGTTCGGTTACAGCAGATCCTCTGCTAGTATTTCTCTGTCTCCTTTCCTATTTAACTGTAACTTTGCAAAATAGGGAAGTGCTCAGGTGCTGCTCTCCCTGGTGGAGGACCTGCACTGCCTGATGTCTCCTCATCCTCTGCTGTGAGATGCAGCTGTAGATGCTTGGTCATCTGATGCTGCTGGCAGAGGGCTGTGAGAAATGTAACCAGAAGCAAGCAGTGACCCCGTAAAATCAGCCTGCCTTTGTAGACCCGGAGTAGAACAGCAAACAAAGGTGTGCTGCAGAGCAGTGAGTCAAGCTCAGGCTTACAAATCGGTCTTCCTTTCACTCTCCAGGAAGCAGGTCTGTATCCATGCAGTGATCCTGTGTCAGATGGCTATTCTTCAAGCGTAATGGAGTAAAGAGCTGAGCAGGAAGCTGCTGCCTCTGAGCAAAATGTGTTACATTAGGAAGATAACCCAGCAGTGGCCTTGTCAGGAGACAGGTCCCACAGCACTGGCTCCCTCTGCTGAGGAAGCTTGTGCCACTGTGCTAGCATGATGAGGAGAAGTGGCCTTTGTCTCTTCTTTGGGCCACTGCAGTCAAGGCATGCATGCCTATGCCTGAGCAGCAAGAGTAGGTGCTGCTGAAGTGGAATTTGGTTGCTCAGGGCTGCAGCACTCAAGTGTGGTGTTACTAATGCTTGGGTCTCTTGCAGAGGCTGTGGCTGCTCAGCCACAACCTCTCCTTCCTCTTTAGGACATAGTGCCATTAAACGTGCTCTGGTGAGAGCCCTTCTAGTCTGGTGGAGACCCCTGTGATCCTTTATATGTGGGATAACTGTACTTCTTTTCACAGCCTTCCTACCTTCACACTGAAGGGGAAGGGCTCTTTTAACCTGTGTGTGCGTCGGGACCTTCCTGTAAGTCAGGCTTGTGTGACTTAAATCTTCAAATTCCTGAAGCAGCCCTGCATGGGGGGGGAAGGTAACTTTCCTTCTTTAAAAACACCTCTGAAGTTTGAGTTAGAGGTGTTCAAATCACTCTGTATTTTAAAAAGTTTGTAACTTTTGAATTGCACTTTAATACAGAAGAGTTGATACCTGTAGCTGCCTGTTCACTGTTGTGTGTTGACTGTCATCGATCTCGCCTGGTGCCCAGGAGGCTGCAACAAATGGGGACCATTGTGGGTGTTCTCAGGTTGTGGGCCAGTTTCCCTCCTGCCCTGCTGCACAGCTACACTGGAGCTGGAACCAGGTAATCAGGTGGGGGAGAAGCATTGGCTTCAGCTCGTCTTTGGAGGGTGCAAAGCTGATGCATGGCATTGTTCTTGTCCAGAACAGATCTCCATAACTGGCTCATAATCGTGTCCTAGGGCAGGCACAACACTGTTGCTGTTTTCTCTAGTACAGGATAAGCACATAGGAAAATGGGAGCTGGTTGCTGGACAGACTGTGACATCTGAGTTTCCCCTTGTGCCAAGGAAAGCCGGTGCCTTACTGAGCACAGTGTAGGAAGCCCCCTCCTACGCTCTGTGAGCCCAGCCCAACAGGAAGCCAAGGCTTTTTTCTCAGTGTAGTTTGTCGTATTTTGAGGAACTGACCCTAAAATCCCACATTAAATGAGTAAATCTGAAACAGCCAGCACCCTGCTTCCCTTTTATTTGTTAAATTGTCAAAATCACAAAACCAAAGCCAGCTCCTGCACAGACATGAAACAGACACGTTATTTCTTTCTAGCGCTGCAAAGCATCATATTCAGCATCTTG
Organism: Numida meleagris; assembly: GCF_002078875.1. Classification (NCBI taxonomy): domain Eukaryota; kingdom Metazoa; phylum Chordata; class Aves; order Galliformes; family Numididae; genus Numida; species Numida meleagris. The sequence goes on along the minus strand of NC_034409.1, from coordinate 50,125,265 downwards.
CTGCTGCACCACAAAGTCTCTGCAAGGGGCTGGAATCAGCCACGTGGTCCTCTAAGAAGGGCAGTGAGCTTCTAGCCCTCGTTTGTCATCAGAATAGAATGGGGAAGTTCCTTTTCTCACTAATTCAAAATATGGTGATTTCCTGCTTTGAGGCTTAACCTTGTGTGGGTCTCCCTGGGCTGCCCTGTCCTTGGAAGGGATGGTTTTGGTGAGTGTTGCACCCCTCTTGGGGTGGTCAAGGGAGGCCACAGCCCACCTGAGGCCCTCCTCTGTGGCTCCCTCTGAGCTCCTCCTGTTTGTGCAGGCTGCCTTTCAAAGGAGGAGCCTTTCCCTGAGAAATGCTGGAGTATTCAGCCTTGCAAGACTGAGATGCAACTAGGCCAGCACCCATGAGCATCTCCTAACTTGAGACCACCAAAAACAAGCATCAGCATCTTCCAGACACCATTTGTGCACAACACGCTATGGCTCTGCAATTTTTCATGTTAGACCATAGCGAGACTACTGGGATTGTGCATGGGCAACTCAGGTTTTGCTCTGCTGTAACGAGAGCAGTTTCAATACAGTGCTGGCACGCATTTTGTTTAGGTTTCTATTTCACAGTGTGCAGACTAGGCTGTCATGGTGTTGCCTGCTGATCCTGCTGCCAGACGGAGCCAGCCTGGCCCCAGGAGCTCCCAGTCTGGGGATGGTGCCTGGGAAGAGGGGTGCAGCCCCGTGGACAGCCCTTTGTTCTAAGCCAAGCAAAGGAAAAAAGGTGACTATATCTGGTCCTGGAGGATGGTCACTGGGGACACTCCTCTTCCACAGGAGGACCTCAGAGTGCTTTGCATACCCTCGGGAGGGAGTAACAAGAAGTCCTGCTTCATATGGAACGAGTAGAAATCATCAGGTGGTGCCAGAGGAGCAAGCTGCACGTCCTCCCCCAGCCACACCAAAAGAAGGCACCTGAGCAGTGCTGAGATGTGTCCCAGGGCTCTCAACGGCCCTGGGCTGAGCACCTCACAGAAGGGGCAGGTGGGAGGCCCCCCTGGGGGCTTGCTGCTGGATGAGAAGCGCTTTAGGGCAGAGGTACCACATCACCACCCCTGAGGGGTTGACAACCACTGTGAAGTTGTCTCCTGTCTTCAGGCCGCCGATGATCTTCCCACTGTACACGTCTTGCACCTGGAAGAGACAGCAGGTGGCTGCCAAAATGGTACAGACCTTCACCTTGAGGTCCTGCTGCGGTCAGGTCATAGGTTGGAAAAGACTGCTGAGATCCAACCACCAACCCATCACACCATGCCCACTGACCATGTCCCCCAGTGCCACGTACACGTTTCCTGAACGCGTCCAGGGACCCTGACTGCACCACCTCCCTGGGCAGCCTGTTCCAATGCATCACCACTCTGAGAAGAAATTTTTCCTAATATCCAACCTGAACCTCCCCTGGCGCAACCTCCCCAAAATGCAGTGGTGCCTTCCAGCAGTAGGGAGCTGGAAGGAGGGGTGCAGGCACAGGGTCCCCTCAGGGCTCACCTCATACACAGCCCTCTCAGGGAAGCCAAGCTTGGCCAGGCTGGTGGTGTAGCGGAATGGCATGTCTGTCCTGCGGCTGAAGAAGACCAGGGCACTGGCGGCCTGTGACAGCGGGCGCAGGAACACCTCAATGTGGAATTTCTCCTACGGTGAGGACAGGAAGGTGAGACAGAGCCCAGTGCCCACGACTCTCCTCATGTTCCTCTGCATATGCCCTCCCAAACATGTACGCCTTCCCCCTAACCTTGATGATCCTGCGCCCCTGGATTCCCAGGGGGTCCTGGTTGATCTGGATCATCAGGCGGTTCTGCAGGATCTCCTTGGCACTTGGCAAGATAGTGCGCAGGTCGGTGGACATGAGGAGTGGAGCGGCCATGATGGTCCACAAGGCCATTTGGGAGCGTGACTGCTCGTAGCTGAGGCCGAAGTTCCCAATGATGAGCTGCAGGGGGGAGGGGGAAAAGGTGGTGAAAAGGGTGAGAAGCATGTCTGCGTGTCCTGCCTGGTGATGCTGCAGTCTGCAAGGCGGGAGCAAGCATGGCAAGCTTCACAAGTGCGACTGCTTCCCTACAGGACATCCATCTCTGCTTGGCACTAAGCAATTGGCACACACTCAAAAGCACCTGCTGATACCCTTCGATTCATCACTACCTTCCACTCAGTCTGTGCGCGTGAAGGACAAGGACACCCGCACTACAGGACAAGCATAGGCAGGGGGTGATGGTTGCATTGCAATACCATGTCTGGGTCATTCCAGTGGCCAGGGCCGGCCGCTGGCTGCAGCACATCCTGGTTTGCAAAGAACCAGTCCACGATGGAAAGCACACTGTCCCATGAGTCCTGGATGTCGTCGTAGTTCCGCCACAAGTTGCAGATCTTGCCCAGGAGGGTGTAGTTCACCTAGAGAGGAGCACAGAGTCAGAAGGGATAGAGCCTGTTTGTGGGGGCAGAGGACACCATGGGTGGAGGTAGGGAGAAGGGGTGGGAGGACTGGTTCAGAGCTGCAGCATCTAGTCAGCATTTGCAAGCCAGAAGGATCTGGAGAATGGCAACATCATGTGATTAAGGAGGACAGAGTCATATCCCAATACAACTGGACTCATTCCGGTATGACAGAACATCTGGCAAAACAACCACAGAGGCTATAGGATCAGCTGCAAGAAGGGAACAAGAGCAGCTTGGGATTGATTCAGAAAGTGCAAGGGGATAAAAAGCCAATGCACTCAGCTCTTAAAAAGCATTACAAGGAGGAACAGCCACTGGGGAGGACCAGAAGTGTCATTTCAAGCATTTAAGCCAGACAGGACCAGTCTTAGCAGAACAGGCTGTCGGGATCAATGCCACACAAGCTGAGCATGTCCCGCGGCCTCCTCCAAACTCCCATCAGCCAGCTGTGTCAGGAACCCCGAATGGCCAGGGATGCCTGGCAGGAGGCTATGTCCCCTCCTGGCATCTAAAGCCCTGTCCCACCAGAAGCAGAGCAGTAAGAGGGATGTAGCACACAGGCTGGACAACGAGCGGGACAGCGCTCACCTTGGGAGGCAGCCCCCCCTGGTAGGCCGGCCAGCTGCAGGAGTAGACGATGGGGCGGCCAGTGGCGTTCAAGGCCCTTGCCATTTCTGGGTAGCCTTCAGGAGAGAAGAAGCACATTGGTGAAGGAGATAGATGACCAGAAGAAGAGATGTGAGGGAGGAAGTGAAGCCAAGCGTCCAGCAGATGGGCAGCCAGTCTGAGCCAAGCAGCGAGTGGACAACTGCCAGCCAACAACACAGCTGTTACCCTGTGCCTGCTCCTTCCCTGATGAGTAGCACCCATCTAGCTTCAGCATGTCCACGCCCCACTCAGCAAAGGTTTGTGCATCCTGCTCCACACGGTCCAGCGTAGTGCCCGGGTATCCCCCGCAGGTGAGAGTGCCCAGGTCACCATAAATGCCCAGCTTCAAGCCTCGGGCATGGACCTATGAAGAGAGAGATGGGGACAAGGGGGTCCCAGGTGCTTACCAGAGACCGAGCTCCATCCACTGCAGCGAGGCAGGGATGTGGATGTCACTCACGTAGTCAGCCAAGGCCTTAATGCCCCGGGGGAACCTCTCAGGGTCAGGCACCAGCTGCCCCTCAGCGTCACGCTGCTTGGCGGCCCAGCAGTCATCGATATTGACGTACTTGTAGCCCAGCTCCCGCCAGCCGTCCTCCGCTAGCCGGTCCGCCATCTCCATGAAGAGCATCTCACTGTAGGACAGGAGACGTGACCAGTGGAACCCCTGCCACCGCGGTGCCCTAGGGGCCGGCTCTGGCAGTCCCCACACAGTGACCTCGGCCACGCGTCCTTGGGGAAACAACACCTCGACACCCTGCACACCCTGTCTGCAGCCTTCATCTCTGGGGACCTCCAGCAGCAGCGGGGTATCCAAACCCCTGGTACGGCGCTCCGTTACCTGATGCACTGGCGGGGATCCTCCCGGCAGTCCACGTTGCAGCGGAACCGCTCCCAGGCTAACCAGCCCATGGGCGGGGTGCGCGCCAGCCCGTTCTCCAACCCGCGGGCGGGCAGCGCTTGCACCACAGCCAGGACCGCGACAACCGCCACGACCCCCATTCCCGCTGCAGCCTCAGCCGGGGCACGCCGAGCGCCTACCTCGGCCCGGCCCTCTCACATGACACCGCATCACCTGACCGTCCGCTCCGCCTCCCGCCCGACGCGGCCCGGCCCCCGAGCGCAGCGGGGGGAGCGGCGCCCGCCCCGCTGCCCGGCGCCGGGAGCGCCGCCGCGGAGGAAAGGCTGGAGGTGAGCCGGGACGGGCCGAGCCGGGGCGGAGTCCCCGTGCCTCAGCCCTGCAGCGGGCATAGAGGGAGGGGAGGGGTCCGGGAAAGGGTCTGAGCAGTGGGGAGCGTTGTGCGAGGAGGGGGCCGCTCCTGTGAAGCGTTCCACAGCCGCACGCCCAAAAGCCGAGCTGAGCTCTGCTCGCCGAGTCGCCCACAGCGGCCATGCAGGCCGTGCTTTGTGAAGGCGCTTTCTTTTTTTCAACTAAAACCAAAGCGAACCTGCAGGAGCCAGGAGGAGTTGCAGAATCAGCCTGTGGGGCTGACTGTGTTCGTGTCGCAGGAGAAAATCAGCACTCAGCCGCATCTGCAGGCAGTGCGAGGTCCTGAGCTGGGACTGGGCTTGGCACTGGAGCCCATGCAAGTGTCCTGGGCTTTGCTTCTCCCGTCTGCTCCAACATTCAGCAGTGAAAAGCATGCAGCAATTTGCTCTCACAGTTCCCCTGCAGTTCCTTGCTTTTGCTCCAGTGTTTGATGACCTCTCCCCTGCCTTTCCTCGGAACAGGTATGGAGCTCGGCGCAGTGGAGCTCCAGAGGCACTCATCAAGAAAGCAGCCATCACAAGGAAGACATCGAGGGGCCACAGTCTGATCCACCAAGCCACCATGGCTTAGGGCAGCGCTAAATACAGCGCTGGGTGACAGCGATGCTGTGGGATGGCTGGTGGGGCTGCACAGTCCTGGATGTAGATGTGGAGAGGGTGCTCAAACGGAGGTCCCAGAGCGTCTGAAAATGCCCCTTTCCCCGTTCCCTACAACAGAGGAGAAAGCAAGATAAGTGCTCACCATTTCTTCAATGCACTCCATAAAAAACCTGCAAAGTAGGTCACTGGCAGAGGAAGGAATAAAGCAGCGTCTCTGGAGGAGGCAGTGCTGCGGTGGTGGGCCTGGAGGCCGTCCCTGCAGCTGCTGTACCTGTTGGATGGACAACACGCAGCGCTGAGCTGACCGCTTCTCTGTGGCCATGAAGCTGAATGAGCGGAGCGTGGCCCACTACGCCACCTGTGACTCGCCCACCGACCACGCCGGCTTCCTGCGCAAGCGTGTGGAGCGGCACCACCACCACGGCCACCATGGCACCTCCTACCAGCGCCGATGGTTCGTCCTCAAGGGCAACCTCCTCTTCTACTTTGAGGAGCGGGAGAGCCGGGAGCCCGTGGGGCTGGTGGTGCTGGAGGGCTGCACCGTGGAGCTCTGTGAGGCTGCCGAGGAATTTGCCTTTGCCATCCGCTTCGACGATGCCGGTGCCAAGGCCTACGTGCTGGTGGCCGACGGGCAAGCCGCCATGGAGGCCTGGGTGAAGGCACTCTCACGGGCCAGCTTTGACTACATGCGGCTGGTGGTGCGGGAGCTGGAGAAGCAGCTGGAGGAGGCCTGCACCAACTTGGCTGCGTGCCGCAAGTCACCACGGAGGTCCTCCTCGGGTAGGAAGCGTCACCTCTCCAACCCTGCCCTGCCACCTGTCCAGGAGAAACCGCATGTCCTGGAGAATGGGTATTCCACGTGGGGCAGCGGCCCTGACCGTGATGGGGGGCACACAAAGCCCCCACCCCTGCCTCCGCGCCGACGCTCAGCCACAGGGTCCTCAGTGCCCGCCTTGCAGGAGAGCCCAGTGTCGCCAGAGACAGCCTGCTTTGCCAAGCTGCACCACTGGTACGGGCAAGAGATCGCGGTGCTGAGGCAGGAGTGGCAGGAGAGGCAGAAGAGGGGACACCCATGAGGTGGGGACACAGAGCCAGAGCGGAGCGAGGCACGCTGCTTGCCCCTTCCTTCACCGGCTGCTTCCGTGGAGGAGGGCCTGTGTTGCTCCCCAGGACTCACCATACCAATGGGCCTCATCCTCTTTCCATGGATATGGCCGAGCTCAGTGCCCTGCTGTCCTTACGTGGTGGATGCTCTGGGCATTTCATCACCCACTTTGGTTTTGTTTCTCAGTGTGAAAGTTTGCACAGGTCAGCATTTATTATTGTCTGTGGTGTTGTGCTGAAGTCCTTCTGCCTTTGCTCTTTGGCTGCGGAAAAGATTAACTCTTGTGAAATGCCTCCAATGGGCTGCTGGCCCCAGGGCACCTACAGCTTTATTCCTGGTTAGCTGCACATGAGCTTTATGAGGACACATCCAAGATGCCATGGCTTTGGCTGGCCCAAGAGCCATGGCTCATCATGATGGGTGCCTGCTTGATCTGACCATGCTGCCAGCACAGGCTACACTACCCGGGGCTTCTGGTTAGGTGCCAGAGCTCTGCGGAGCCCCATGAGCAGCCTCCCCAGCAGGGTGGGGAACAGGGCAGTGTACCAAGCCATAGCACAGCTGTATTCACAAACATCATCATTTTTTTAACTTTCATCTGCCCTAATGCCTCCTCCCTGCTGCATCCCTTGGAGTGTCTGTAAAGCAAGGCTTATGGGGAGGGCAGAAGGAAACCTGGGCTTTGGTCTGAAGAACAGCAAGGATCACAAGCTCCTCAAGACTTTGAGTACCTAGCAGTAGCCAAGCCCGTGCATTCCTCTGGCTCAAGTCTGCCCTGTTAAAAAAGAGGAATGCTAAAGGCTGCCTGCCTTCATGGTGTGAATTTATCAGCCTCTGCACAGACCACAGAAAGTGCCATATAGGGCTCTGGCAGCTAGTCAGATGCTGGAGACAGAGTGCAGAGCTGCGCTTGTGCGAGGCCTTTTCTGATGTGATCATGATGATGTATTTGAGGCACTGTGAGGGGAGCTGGGCAGAGCCACACAGTTGGAGGAGAGGAAGGACATCAGCATGCTCCTGAGGAGTGGCTAGCCCTAGGAACACCAGAGGCAAAGGAGTGAGTTAGAGTGGTTTCCCAGCCCCATGTGCCAGCAGTGTTTGGACTTGCCTTGCTCTAATAGCCATATCATCTCCTACCAAAGCCAGATCCTGTCCTGCCGGGACTTCCCTCCAGCTCTGTGTCAGCATGTGGGACTGACTGCAGGAGCACATCCTGTATACTTACCTGCTAGGTCAGAACCCTTAACCAAAGCCGAAGGTACGGTACGCGGTACTGAGCACAGCAGCCCAAGGACTAGAACCCCCTGTAGAGCGTGTTTATAAATCTCCTTCCTCGTCCTCTTGGCGAGGGCTGCTTTTCAAAGCAGAAAAACGCACAAAACAACCTTGTGTTTCCCCTCTTTTCTTACAGCATTAAGCCTGTTTTTATTGCCCAGTTCTGTAAAGGAGTGATGCTAGGGAAGCAGCAGGCTGTGCCGTGCCATTTCGTGGGTACCTGTTTACCTTTCTGGAGCTGAATGTGCTCTGCCTTACACTCTGCTATAACCACTAGAGGTTGTCAGAGGCATAAATCAAATGGCTTCCATTAACTTTTGGTGCCTTTGAAAATATCTCTGGTAGTTTTGGATGACAATCTTCCTGCCTAGCTATGGTGTGTTAGCATAAATCAGACCTTAAATCAGGTCTCTGACTTCTACAGTGGGAATGTAACCTCTACATACAAATGGTGCAATCCAATAACCTCTATCTAGTTCTTGTCTGCATTTTTCCATAGCAGAGAACTTAAAGGTTGGGAGGATTTTGTTGTTGTTTTGCTTTTTAAGGGAAAACAGTAAGGAGAGAACAGGAGCAGGAGGGCCAGGAGTGGGTCTGAGTCCTATCAGGAGTCATTGGGATTCCCAACAACAGCATCAGGAATGGTGCTACCTCCCCATTGTGGGATTTTAGGGCTGGGTCAGATATAAATTGCCTCTTTCTTTCTTTTTTAATGCAGTACAGAGAGAATGTTCTCAATGTCTCAGACTCACATAAGGCAGTTGGATGGCAAAGATTTACCTTCCAAAAGAAATCAAAATGTACTGGGAGTCCCTACATGAGACTCAAGAATCAGGAGAAAATTGAAAGAGAAAATAGATGAACAAAGCCAGTTCAGTCAGAACTGGACCAGAAACAGCATTATTCATATACAGGCAGTTTCACTTTTAAGAAGCTTAGTTAATTTTAATGAGCCAGGATTGCGCCAGTAACACTCCTAAGGAGCTTATATTTAATGCCTAATCTGCCCCATTCAAACCAGACAATTTCCACACTACCTGGCTTTGCTTTAGCACATATTCCAGCTAAATCCTAAATCCTGCAAATGAGGAGACGGGTTCTCCTTCCTGTCTGACTGCATTTGGTATAATGCCGTTTTATTCTGCAGCACTGAGAAGAAAACAACAGAATCATGCCAAATATCTGTGTGTGGCCCAACAGCCATTTGTTAGGGATCATCCAAAAGTGTTTCGGGATGCGCTTGGTCAGGGCTACCTCTCAGCCCCATTGCAGAGCAGGGACTGCCCTTTCGGGGCTAAAAAGAGCTTCCCACCTCCTCTTATTATTTTTTGAAAATAGAAAATGTGTGGCCAGAAGGATCCTTAGCAAAGGGAGACAGAGTGTTTTAAAGCTGCATGGCTGCTCTTCTTAAAGTCCTGAAGGGACTTCTGAGGGCTTTCCTTTAAGTAATATTGCAAAAGCGATGGGAAAAAAAAAGCTTGAATGTGAATGCTTGAATTTAAAGTAATTTGAAGGCCAAAAGCGGGAGCGAGGTTGTGATTCTGACACGGCTTTGGTACGCTTTGTCAAGAACGGAGCCCAGCCTGTCAAACAAAACATGCGTACAATCCTTGCAGCTTTCTGGAGACAGGATTTCAGCTCAGGCCCACAACATATTTCTGTGTGCACATTTATGCTTTATACGACAGCCACTGTGATGCTTTCTCTTTGCTCTGAAGCCAGGCCCCAGAGATAAGGCTGATCCCTGTCTCGCAGTGGCCACCAGCAGCCAGCTGGTGTGCGCTATGGTTTGGGATGGCCAAACACCTCGCGGTACCACAGTCACTGTGTTTGTAGAAAGGGGCTGGCTCAGCGCAGGAACCTGAGAGAAACCCCGGCTGATAGGCGCCGGGGTCCCTGTGGAGCCCCAGTGTCACCTCGCAGCCCACAGGTAACACTACAGGCGGTTCGCCCAAACACCCCTCTCTTGAGGTGCTTCTATTTTAACTATATACCGTGTTCTTCTTTCTAAGGGGCAAGGTTGCGTGAGCCTTTTTTTACATGCAGAACTTGTGTGTGTTATTATACATTTCAGTTACCGTTTGTATTTTATGCTATCTGGCTGAATAAATAATTTAGTATTCGTAATTCCGTGTGACTACGAACACTCCCCTACCAGGCACCGGCCGCTCCCTCTCGCCTGAGGGCTGGGACCTGGGGAGCCGCGGCCACGCATGCGCGGTGCCGCCTCCCGCCCTCCCCTCGAATCTCGCGAGAGCCGCTAGACCCGGCCCGGCCCTGACAGCGAGGGACGATGGCAGCGGTGGGCGGGAGGCTCCTGGTGGCAGGCGCGGGGCGGGCGCGGGGCGGAAGGCTGCGCCAGGCTCCAGCCGCGCCGCTGGTGCCGTCCCGGAGCGCCACAGTCACCCGAAGCGGCGCCATTTTGCCTAAGCCGGTTAAGGTAAGCGAGGGGCGAGAGCGGCGGGGGCGTCGTAGGTCCAGCCGTGGCCAATCAGGGTCGGAGGTCCCGCTGTGGGTGGGGTCAGAGGGTTGAGTGGCAAGCTAAGGCCAATGAGCGGCGCGGCTGCGAGCGGGGTGGGACCGGGAGCGGAGCCTCCGGACCCTCCGGACCCTCCGCGCCGGCCGGTAACGGGGAGGTGAGCTCGCAGCGCTCACCGCTGCTGGGCCCTTCGCGGTGGGGTGAAACGCCGCTGTCCCCTGCTGGGCCTTCCTCCCCGCGGCTGAGCCTGGCCCGGAGCTCCCACAGGGGTGCGAAAGTTCATCCAGTGTGACACTGGCTGAGAAAATGCATCCTTTCTTGGTTGGATCCTTGTAGACGCCCTTTGGCCTCCTCAGAGTGTTCAGCGTTGTGATCCCGTTCCTGTACGTCGGGACGCAGATCAGTAAGAACTTTGCAGCCCTGCTGGAAGAACACGACATTTTTGTCCCAGAGGATGACGACGACGATGACTAAAGGGTACGGGAATGGCGTGACCATCTCCGGCAGTGCCGCTGTTGGTGCTTCTGTTTGCTGTGGTGCTGGGAGACGGTCCCATAGGAAGCACAGGCGGCGGCCGCTGTGTGTGAACCAACAGCTGTGGGTAAAGATGTGGACATGTGCAGCTGCGCTGCCTCTGGCTGTGAGCTTTTTGGTTCTTCTATACACGAGTAGGTCAGGTGTACGTACTTTCCTTCATTTGATGCGATTCCATCTGGTTTGTCCCGGTGTATAGGATTTTAGTTTGGGTGTTATTTCTTTATATCCAGCAGTGTTGTATTATAGTCATGTGCGCAGCATGCAGCTAAAAACAAGTTTGCAAAGATCTCAGTGGCTCGTTAGAAACCTGTTTTTTGCAAACTCCCACCTTGCCTAGTTTGGGGGTAGGAGTATGGCTGCAGATTGGTGTGGCATATATCTGAAGAGTAATGTCTTTTTACTGTTTGCAGAACTGTAATTGGAAGAACGGAAGGGAGGAAACCATTGACAGACATGGTGCCAGCATCTGCCATCTATGTTTTGTCCTTCCTGAAGGGGAAGGGGAGGCACTGCATCCCCTTTGCCAGTGAATGTCGTGCACTTGTATGTATAAGAAAAATCTACAGATCAGGGTTGAAAGAAGCGCTTCATAAGCTCTGCATCCTTGCACGTACACACACACACACACACACTCCAACCTCATAAAGAACTGCTTGGGATTCCCTATATTAGCAATATAGGAAACAATTAAAGAACAAGAGATTTGACTTTTTTGTGTGTGTTTTTATAGATTATTGGCTATGACTTGGTACTACTCTCTTAACCTCCATAAGTCCGTTCCAGTGAGGAGGCTGTCTTCGTATTTATTTCTTCTTAGGAGTCCTTTCTGTAATTCAGCACTAGTTTATGGTTTGTAATGGGAATCCTAAGGGAAGCAGGAGCCCCACAGCACAGTCTTGTTAGAAGAACAGAGTACATACTGACAATAGCACCGCTGTTCAAACAACATGCAACCTGGCATTATGCAGGTTGTCTGATAAACTGCATTATTGAATTCAACACAGCGTTATCAGTGCATTTACAATTTTGAGTAGGTTTGGTAATGTAAAAGGTTAAGAACATGAGCAGCAAACTAAGCTAATGTGTTTTATAGCATTTAATGTATGGAAGGTGAAACTGAATGCTCTGGCTCCAAGTACCTTGTAATGCCAAGATAGTTCATTACTTCCGTATTAGTCCTAATATGTTTGTTTTCTTAACTGTCTATAATGTTCAACCCCGCTTCTTAAAGTGTTTACTATTGCAATTAAATCATCACACAATAGACTTAAAGGCTTCTCTGCTGCTAGTATCTTCAGTCACATCAGACAAGCTGCATACCAGCTGTTTTTTCAAATACCTTGAAAGGTCAAAGTTAAGTGATTTTATTTTTTAAATGCAACACTTATTATTTGGCAGTGGTTTTTTTTGTTTGCTCTTTAACTCTCTAGCTCAGACAGTGACAGAAGGGAGGGGCCTGTAATCTGAGTAACCCCAACAGCTGTGGCTGAAGGCAGCTGGCAGGGCCTTGAGTCGTTCAGTATCTGAGCTGTCCTCCCTTCTGCCAGACTCTGTTCATGTGATCGCAGGAGCCTAACATGCCCGTTTTCTATACTGCCTAACTCCTCACTGCTGCCTTTTCCTGCTGTCTCTCCTGCCCCTTCCTGGCTCTATTTCTCTGACCCTATCCTAAGAAACATGTTCCCAAAAGCTGCTATGTACACGTATGTCTCCAGGGAGAGCTGCTCAACAGTTCTCATGAGGGGCTGACAGTCCTGTTATTCAGGCGAGGATAAAAAGAAGCTTGAAACATTATAAGGATTCATCACTGATCACACGTGGGAAAGCTCCAGCACTGATTTAGCTGCTGGAAATGCATTCTGAGAGGGGAAAGAACAAGTTTCCCTTACCCTTCACAGAAGCAAACCACTAATAACTGACTGAAGCATTGCAATGATGGTAGGACACGGGCTCCTGCTGGGCAACAGATGGTTTTATGGAGTGTCTCTGTCCCACACAATAGTACAAAAAAAACTACTGCCTCATGTAACTTAATTTTACACTGGGGAAATGGACGCTACTGTTCTTTTTATGGTACAGAGTGCTTTATTGGCCTTTTGGATTTCAAGCCGTTCTCTGCTAGGAAGTAAACAGAGAACAGTGTCAAACACGAGGTCAACAAAGTCACAGCATGAATATGAGCAGGTCTCAAGCACAATACTTTGGCAGCCACAATGGCTTTCAGGAGGCCCACTCTTGTATGCTCTCTTCCAAGGAGCTGCTGCCTCCATACACTGCTGCAGCTGGAGCTCAACAACCGGGCTGCTGTGGTTATTCAGATGCTCCAGGATACGCAAAGGGACAAACTCCACTTGCTGGAAATACACACTCCTAGAAACCAGGAATCAACTTTCTATAGCTAGCATAACAGCTTGCACATACACCGGATTCAGATTTAGCCATTAGGCTCCTAGGCTGCTATACAATCTGTCTGTACAGATTTTTTCTATTATGTAGAACTTTATTTGTAATACAAGACAGGAAGACACAGAGTCAGTCTCATGGATCGTGGCCTTCATAGAATTTGGACAGAAAGTCTTTAGGTCGCGGGGTTTCCGTCTCATGAAAATACCTCATGACGTGAGTCCTCTGCTTCCATACATTTATGGTTTCTTGGAGATCCATTTTCCCCTGTGCAGAGACAAAAGAACTTTACGCTGGTTCTCAGGTGTAGCTCAATTCTAACTATACAGCACTACAGAACTTAGTGAAATGCACTTAGTAAAACCCTTTAAGTAGCTGCATCCACAACAATATTCTCGTAATGAGGATGGTGCCCAGCTGTCTTTGGTGGTGTGCAATGACAGGACAAGGGACAAAAGGCACAAACTGGAACACAGGAAGTTCTATATGGACATGAGGAAGAACTTCTTTACTGTGACAATGACAGAGCATTAGAACAAGCTGCCCAGAGAGGCTGTGAGACTCTTTCTCCAGCGATATTCAAGATCTGCCTTGATGCTTTCCTGTGTGATCTACTGTAGAAACCTGCTTTAGCAGGGGCATGGACTTGATGTTCTCCAGAGATCCCTACAGCCCCGAAAACTCTGGCATTTGAGCGCCTTCAAGTTTCACCCACTGTATTATACAGGACTGTATTTGCAGACATTTTTTATTCATTTAAAGACAAGGTAGCTGTCTCAAAATGCAGGGAATCCAACAGATGGGCACAGCAATTCTTGGCTGAAAGGTTTCCCATGCATTACAACAGCAAAGATCTGTTGTTGCCATGGAGGCCTCTTTCAAAGCCTTATGCTTGGTGCATGATCAGCACTTTGAACCAGACAGGCTGCAAGCCTAGGACATAAGGACAGTGTGTGTGTTACAGAGCCAGGGAAAATGCCACCCAAAACCCAAAGCCCGACTTCCCCCGAGGCAGCAATAACTCGGCTGTACCTTAATAACCAGCATGTCGATCACCCGCGGGTCCGTCACATGGGCGTTCTTCATGAACAGCTCCCGCACCTTGTTCCGGCCCTCCTTTGCCGTGATGTCCAGCTGGTACAGGTGCACTGGGGAAACAGAGCACAGCTCCTGAGACCGTCCGCATCGCTTCCGGCTTCCCACTGACAGCTGCAGCCCCGGCGGCGCTGCGAGGCCCTCAGGGGACGCCCCGACCCCTGCAGACGGGTCGGCCCGGCGGGGCTGTGCCGTACCGGGGAGCGGCGGCGGCCCCGCGCCCGGAGCGCTCCTCAGCCCCCGAGGGCCGCGGGGCGGTCGTTACGACCTTGAGCTCGCGCCCCCTCCTGAGCACGCGCGGCCGGCGCCGGGCCCTCACCCGCGTTGGGCACCTCGCGGTACCACGCGCGGTACAGCTCCCTCACGCGCCGCTTGGCCTCGCCCAGGTCCCGGCTGAAGATGGGCTTCACGGCCGCAGCACCTCTGCCCGCCACCGCCATCTTGCCGCGACCGCCCGCTCCCACAGCGAGGCTCGCGGCCCGCCCGCCCCTGCCGCCCTGGCAACGCCCTCGCCTTCCTATTGGCTTGCCGCGCTGCCACTCCAGCCTGCCCGGCCTGACTGGTGGAGAGGCGACCAATCAACGTCGGCAGCGCCGTAGGCGGAATAGAGAGTGGGCGGGGCCTGGTTTCGCCTCACGGCGGCCGTCAGCTCCTCCTGGCGGTTGGGCCGGGCGGGCGTGAGGGGCGGCGGGGAGCGGCGGGCTCGGAGGTAGGGCGGAGCGGGACAGCTCTCGTAGGCCGCCGTGCGGCCTTTAGAGGAGCGCGGCGGCGCCACGGCTCGTTCCTCCCGCCCGGGCTTGGGCAGTGCTCAGCAGCACCGTCCGATTGGCTTCCATGCCGGATGGAGCCAGCGGTTGGACTCAGTGCCCCGATGTGTGGGGACGCTGCGACCTCGGACGTTCAGCGATTCTGTCATTCTAATGATCCGTTTGTTCCCTTCTGCTTCGGAAACACCACCAGCTGAGGTTCACCCAGGCCAACGGCCTTCTGTGCTGTCCCTGTGTTCGTGCACGCTCGGCAGAATACCCTCTGCTCAGTACACTCGTAGACAAACACGTGGCTGCTGGAATTTGAAAGACACAGAGGTCTTGGAACAAGTTCAGAGGAGGGCCAACAAGGTATCAGAGGGCTGGAGTTCCTCTCCTATGAAGAAAGGTTGAGGGAACTGGGCTTGTTTAGCTTGGAGGAGGGAATGCTCTGGGGAGACCACATTGTGGCCTTCCAATCCTTGAAGGGAGCGTATGAACAGGGGGGGGAACAATTGTTTACGAGGGTGGATAGTGATAGGACAAGGGGGAATGGTTTTAAACTGAGACAGGGGAGATTTAGGTTAGATGTTAGGAGGAAGTTTTTCACTCAGAGGGTGGTGACGCACCCAGGTTGACGCACACAGGTTGCCCAAGGAGGTTGTGGATGCCCCGTCCCTGGAGGCATTCAAGGCCAGGCTGGATGTGGCTCTGGGCAGCCTGATCTAGTGGTTGGTGACCCTGCACTCAGCAGGGCGTTGAAACTCCATGATCTTTGAGGTCCTTTTCAACCCAGGCCATTCTATGATTCTATGATCCGTTTATTTCACTGGAAACTCTTCAAAAGCGTGGCTGCGTGCTGGCTGCTGTATAGACATGTGGGCCGTCAGTTCAGCCGCACTGAAGGGACCTGAAAGGTAACGCTGAAAGGAGCTGGAAGGGACTGCTGGGTGCTGGCTACAAGGAGAGAAATGGCCAGTGAGTATGTGAGGTGGGTATACAGCAGGACGGTCAGACAACCACAGAGCGGGGACAGCGGGACAGGCCTTCCAGATCACTTTTATTTTGTCAGATTATCTTGTAGGTGAGAAACATAAATGTGCAGTTCTGCTGATGCTGAAATCTTAACAGTAGTGTTGGTAATCACATACGCAATGTGGTAGCTTTCATAGGTCCCAAAATTAGTATGAGAAAGAGAAATGTATGTATGTGTGCACTGTTTCAGCAGCTTTTTTGTTGCGATTATAGAAAGAAGCTCATTCATGCTGTATTTACTACCAGTATGAAGGTCAGCATTAACACCTTGCAAAACATCTGGTCAACCATGTTGCAGGAAGAAAAAGAAAGCCACCTCTGACATCTGCAGCTAATTCATTCAAGTGGTGTAACTGTATGAGTTTCAAACCTTCCCTGACTTTAGGTAATGCTGAAAAAAACAGTTTTGGCGAGCTAATTGGATAGGAGATAGTAACGGAAGCACCAGAATTCCTCTTGAAATACATCTGTCGGAATTTATGTATTTCAGAAGTATTTTACCTGGTTCTGGAGCTGAGACATCATATTGATTATTTATGTCCTCCTCAGTAGTTCCTCCTTCTGGAATCCTCATTGGCAGGCATTTTGCTTTCTTTAGGGTTGTACATGAAGGCAGTGCAGTATGTGTGCACTAAACTGCAGTACAGTAAAGATGAAGTAAAGCAGGGAGTGTATGTATATTGCATGGTCAGGGGCAGTACTCTGAAATCGTGTGTAGTCCTGCAGGGAAATATTACCTTGTAAGTGCTGAAGCTTTTGCCCAGCAGAAGTGGCTTGATTGAGTAAATATGCAAATATGACCACCACCTGTACCTTGTCATGGCTGTGGGATTCAAGATCCAGGACTGAAATTAAGCTAAGCTATGGATACTGGGCCACATCCTTACTTTAAACAGCTGGGGACTTCTGCACAGACTTAGAATGTCTAGAACCTGGCATGATCTATGTAGCCCTGCAACATTTCTGACGGTGTTTGTGGTGGTTTCTGAGTGAAGCGGTGCACACTTATCTTGGAACAGCTTGCAGCTGGTATGGGTGTGGGCTGTTTGTAAGAGCAAAGTGACTGTCCTCCCGTGGCCTGGGCTGATCTTCAGGGATCACAAAGGTGAACTTCTGCATGAGAGTGGTGAAGAAGATGAAGAGCTCCATCCTGGCCAGCTGTTCCCCCAAGCAGGCGCGTCGACCTGCAAGAAGGAATGTCCATGAGAGGGCATTAAGCCACACTGCAGTCACTGTGGGACGAGCACCCTTTGTGTGCGGGCACTGGATGGAGCAAAACACAATTCAGAAGCTTCCTTGCTCAGGATGGAGAGAAGGATGAAGGTGAGACTGGTTAGTTAACCGTGTCAAAATGGCTGAGGCACTCACAGCCAGTTAGTTAGATGGTGCATCATATCTATCAGGCACAAGGTCACAGAATAATTGAAGTTGAAAGGGTCCCCTGCAGATCTTACACCCTGCTCAAATGGAAAGATGAGGAAAAGGACAACCCTTGGATTTCCACTTCCCAGGAGGCAGATCACCGCTCCTGCTGTGCACCTGACTTGCAGTTGCAGCTACATCCTCCCCTTAGGTTTACCTGCGGAGAAGGGCAAGAAGGCCTCTGGTCTCACAAATTGCCCATTCTCGTTCAGGAAATGTTCCGGATAAAACTCTTTTGGCTTCTTCCAGACTGTCTCATCCTTCAGCACGGAAGTCAAGTTGGTGATGATTGTTGTCCCCTGCACTCGTCCACAAAGGAAACAACTTACATGAGAACCGCAGAATTATCTTAGCATGACAGATCAGTGCTGGTCCCTCTTTACTCAGTCTCGCCCACCTAATGCAGCCATCGTTAGGTGCTTCAGAATAAGGCACCACGCTCTTCCTGATCTTATTTAAAACAGAGGTGAAGCAGTTGCACTTTTCCAGTGACACATGCTGCCTGCCCTCTGCTCACAAAGCATTTCAACTTTTACATTTCGTATTCTTACAAAAGCTGCTCCATGCAAATGCCAATTTTATGGTTACACAGTGCAAGCAGCCTCAGATCTCCCTGGACTTGATTTATATCTGAAAAGAAAAAGCTAACTAATGGACTTCAAAGCCCAACCATTGCATGGGACATGGAAAATCTCAAAGCTTATGTTTTCAGAGTAGGGGAGTCACTGCATGACTTAAAAAACATCTCAGGCTTGCATTGCAGCCAGCATTGCCAGGGAGAGTGCACCTGAGCTGCCGCTACAGTTAGTTCCCACATAACCAGCGTAAACCAGAGCACAAGTGCGACCATCTGTGTGGTCTTAGTATTTCAAAATTCCTAGTTCTGTGTGCATCGTGACTCTGCTTTGGGGCAGGAGGTACAATGCTTCAGAATTGTGTGGGGTCACTCCAGGCCTGGCTTCTTCCTGGAGTGATGCTGCTGCCTTGGCTGTCTGGCCACACTCACCTTGGGAATGAAGAAACCTTGAAGCTCAGTGTCCCGGTATGTCATGTGAAGTAGCCCCATAGGAACGATGTTCCCACAGCGTTGTACTTCATGGATGACGGCATTGGTGTAGGGCAAGTTTGCTTGGTCTGCCATGGTGGGCGGTCGGTTTCTTCCAATCACCTTATCAATCTCTTTGTGCACTTTACCTAAAAGCAGCACAGCTTAGGAATTAGAGCTCCCTTAGGTAATCAGAAGGGGCTGGTACAAGGTGTAGGAAAGCTGGCAGCCTGAGCTCAGCAGGCACCGTGCGAGAGCAGGACAAGTAATTATAGAAGGGAGCAGAAACTAATGGGGAATGCACTTTTTCAGCTGCTCAGAAAGACCTCTATAACTACTACTTGTGCACAGTGTCTTTAATAAAATTCTTCTCATTTGACATGCTACCTTAGCCCTCCTCAAAGTGACTGAAAGGGTACTTGTGCATGCAGCATTAGAGAATTAAAACAGCTTAGTGTCAGTTCTAGTACAGGAGGGAGGGCACCATGGTAATGGAAGTCCCCCTGCAGCCTTGAGTGTGAGGGAGCTAGAACACGCCTTTCGTACTTGTCTTTTTGTCAGGTTCCTCACCACTCTTCCTAAGCTGTGCCAGAACAGGTGTGTTCTGGAAGCTTTTCTCCTGGTTACTTCCAGACCAACAATTCCCAAAGCTGTACCTTATTGCAAAAAACCCAAACTGTGGAGAGAAGATGTTCAGCTGTGCAGTGAAATGAGTGTTCAGAGGAACATACCACACCTCTGCCTGTCCTCTCACTTACTCTGTATTTCTGGGTACAAAAGCATGAACAGGAACGCCCATCGGAGGGTGGTGGAGGTGGTCTCAGAACCAGCTGCAAGCAAGTCTGAGGTCACCAGGTTAAGGTTGTTTTTATTGAAACCATTCTCTTCAGCCTCCTTACCCTGCGGAGAGCAAACAAGTGAGTGACTTTCTTGAGTGAGAAGACTTTCTTTTAGAGAAGTACTGAAGAGCAATAGATCCATTTTTGCAGACCAGGAAGTTCATTGGCAGAGTAGAGCACAACACAAGCAGTGGTCTGTGTATGACTGATGTGCTTAAATCATGCCGTTACCACTGTACTCCTGTATCCTGAGAGGTGAAAGTTACACCTGTCTTCATAGTGAATGCCTTATGCTCTCAACTCAGCAGGCCACTGCCACTTCCTGTAACATTGTCCCGCATAGGAGGTGGAACACTGCTACACAGGCTGAACAGAACTGAAAACCCACACGGCAGAGAGGAGGCTGCACTGATGTGGCGAATTCAAATCAGCAGTATTTTGAGGGGGCTATCTAGCTGTGCATTACAGATTCTCACTGCTTCTACCCTGGTATTTTGTTACAACTGGGAAAAAAAAGAAAAGGATCAGGGTATCGTTGCTGCCTATTACGTCTGCAACACCAATTTCTGCAAAACTGGTCTCTCATCCAAATACTAATTGAGCTCAGATTTGCTAGCATATGAGATCTGACAAGCTCTCTGCATGAGTTCATCTGCTTGTCTTTTCTAATCCCTTTAATACTTTTCTTTCCTAGGGACTAGCGTCTGCTAGGTTATTCTGCTTGTTTTGATGCTGTCTGATTATGGGTAGCAATTAATGAGGCACCTATGACTCAACTTTGATTCAAACAAAAGATCGCTGGCAAGGGAGCAGCGGGACTGGCCTGACCAAAGTTAGCGCTGGTGGTGGGATCTTTCAGTCTGGATTCGTAGGGGACCTTGGGTAAGCAGCAGAGAAATGTGGCAGGAGGGAACGTGGTCAGGCTCAGATCCACCCCTAAAATGCCTGCAAAGAGATGGAGGCTGAAAAGAGAGGTGCCAGACACTGAGAGGGAGAAGAGGGTGGAAGATGGGGACAGGAACAGCAGATTACACGATCTCTGAGGATAATCAAGGATCGCACAGCATGAAGAACTTAACACCTCATTTCTCAAGTATGAAGTGGAATGAAGAGGTAGAAAATTCCTAACAGTCTTTATAGAACTTGATAAGTGAAGACAACTTCTATCAACAAGTTTAAAGAAGTAGAGGAATTGCCTCAGGACTCTGAGGTTCTGCTGGTCTCTCCGTACCTTTGCCATTTCCTTTAAAAATGCATCAGTGAAATCTCGGGTGTAAGCAGGGTTCCAGCTCTCCTTGTGCTTATCTATGAGCTTTTCTGTGAAGTCTGTGTATGCCTTTTGCCATCGGAAGATCTTCTGTGTCAGTCCAGGGATGCGCAACAAAATGGGCGCCACATTAAGAAGCTGGCAGGCCAAAACCATACAGAAAGAGACAAGATATTAAGCGATGCAAAAAGAAAAATAATGGAAACACATTGCTCTTAAGTGACAGGGGGCAGCTTCTTACAGAACGTAATACACTTCTGTGTTACCTGAGGCAGGAATCCAACTTCTTCTTTTATAGAGTTTTCAAACAAAGTTAACAGCTTCTTGAATGTCTCGTCACCATAGTCGAAACGCTCTCCATAGGTGATGGTGCAGATGAGATTGCAGACTGCATTATGTACAAGAAGATGAGGATTGAAAGGACGACCTGAAAATGGAAATGGATATCAAGCAAAGAGGCTAAGCAACGTCATGCTGTGGTACTTTGTCTTCCAGCAACTAGAATAGGCAAATACCTCTTTGATGCTTTCAAGAGAAAAAGCCCAAAAGTGCAGAATGTAGAAAAACACCATAGTAGGAAGAGAAAGACCTTCTCATCTCCTACTATGGTTCAGTTGGTCATTGTTTAAAGAAGAAAGGTCCCAAAGAAAAGCCAGTTTATAGGGATGTTTTATCACATTACACATAGCTCGTCTTTTTGTGTCTAATGATAGCTGATGTGGAGTGAAAGCTGTGAGATTAATTTTGCTGTGTGGTAATATTCATATCATGGAATCCTAGAATGGTTTGTGTTGGAAATGACCTCAAAGCCCACCGAGTCCCAGCCCGTGCTGTGGGCAGGGCTGCCAGCCTCCAGCTCAGGCTGCCCAGGGCCCCATCCTACCTGGCCTTGAGCGCCTCCAGGGACACAGCTTCTCCAGGCAGCCTGTTCCAGTGCCTCACCACTCTCTGAGTAAAGAATTTCCCCCTCTTCTCTCTTTCAGTTTTAAACTGTCCCCCATTGTTGTATCACTATTAAATCATGTAAAAGATCAATCTCCTTCCTGATTGTAAGTTCCCATCAAATACTGGCAGGCTGCAATGAGGTCTCCCCGCAGCCTTCTCTTCTCTGGGCTGAACAAGCCCAGCTCCCTCAGCCTGTCTTTGTAGGAGAGGAGCTCCAGCCCTCTGAGCATGCTCACGGCCTCCACTGGAGTCGCTCAGACAGCTCTGTGTCTTTCTTGTGCTGGGAGTCCTGGCCCTGGAAGCAGTACTCCAGGTGGGGCCTCACAAGGGCAGAGTAGAGGGAGACAACCCCTCCACCAATGGATCCACCACGTTCCACCCCATTACACCTAACTTCATACAGGTAGTAGTTACCCAGCCCTGGAAATAATTATATTTTACCTCTCTTATTTATATTTATTTCCTGTTTCAAATTTCCAGGGTCTGTTCAGCCTTGAGAAGAGAAGGGATCTGATTAATATTTATAAATATCTAAGGTGCGAGAGGCAAAGGGATGAGGCCAGACTCTTTTCAGTGGTGTGTGGCGATAGGACAAGGGGAAATGGCCACAAACTGAAGCACGGGAAGTTCTGCACAAATGTGCCTAAGAACTTCTTCATGGTGAGGGTGACAGAGCATTGGAACAGGCTGCCCAGAGTGGTTGTGGAGTCTCCTTCTATAGAGATGTACAATACCCGCCTTGTCGCCTACCCTGTGCAGCCTGGTCTAAGGAGCCTGCTTTGGCAGGGGGGTTGGACTCGACGATCTCTCAAGGTCTCTTCCAGCCCCTACAATTCTGTGAATCTCTGAATCTGTGAAATTGATTAGCCTGACAGTAGCCCCAGTGTGAAAGGTAGAAGTGGCTTCACAGCACAACATGGTCAATAACCATTATGCTTACGGACTCGAAACACTGCACACAAACAGGAGAATCTATTTCAGTAGTCATCTCCCTGCATCACTCTATTGCCTTTTTCTGTTTGGTTGTTTTTTTTCTTCAGAAAAAAAAAATGTCACCATCCTGCAGCACGTGACAAACCTTCAGAATTGAACGCAGAGCACAGAAATCCTGCCTCCTCAGTCACTCGCTCCTCCAAGGACTTCTTTCCCATCCCAAAGTTCCTCAAAGTAGTGAGCGTGAATTTCCTTAGCTCCTTCCAGGCACGTCCATATCTTGCGAAAATAATCCCTGGAAGTAAGGGTGAGCAAGAAATATCAGGAGCTCTGACATGTACATCATGCAGAGTTTGCTAGAAAAGAGCAAATGTGAGTTTGGAGGTACAGATCTGCAGAAATAGACAAAAAAAAGGGTATGGTTGCATATGGCTTGTTCGTACAGCTATTCCAAAACCTTAGTAGTGCACCTTTTAATGCAGGTATGTGCCCAGCAAAGTTGGAAAAAGGGGAAATCAAGGAGAGCAAAGGAAGGAAACACTGCTCCAAATTATTCATCATTGTGTCCTCAGCTTGCCCAAAGTGGGTAACAGCTTGTGCACAGGACCCGAGGGGGAGGGGTCTGGGCTGGATGCTTTCTTCTGTCTTCTTGGAGGAAAGCCGCCATCTTATTGTAATGACAAGGACATGCTCATAGGGTGGCACTGGTCACTGGGCAGAGGGAGCTACCAGATCTTGCCGTGGCAGGCAAGTTGTGTCTCTGATTGTATCCTTACACTGCTGAAGAGGTGTGTGCTAGTACCTGGAGCTGTACCACAGGCACTAACTAAAGCTGGCAGAGAAGGGGAGACTCCTTTTCATCAAGTCTGATTCTGTGACTACAGAAGAGTGGCACATGTACAACGACATTGACTAGGGGGACATGAGAAGCAGGCTTTACACTGGGAAAATCTTCTGTCTACTCATTATCTACTCGGTCCTCCTTGTGCTAGTGCCTGCAGGAAACGTACGTTTGCAAAGGACTTGCCTTCAGATGTATCTCTGTAGCCCAGATGTTCATATATCGGTAAGTATGGCCGGTCAGCAAAGTCCTCTGATTTGTTGACCAGGGCTTCCTTCACAGTTTTGTACCCATTCAGCACTACTACGTTGGTCCAGCAGTTCTGGAGACTGAAGATGTTTCCAAACTTCTTGCGTAACTGCCAAGACAAAAAAAATCAAGGGCCTGAAAATGATCTGACACGCAATAGTGCAGGAATGTCATGTCAAAAAAAGGTCCCGGTATCCTTCCATGGGGCCTGACTATTTAGTAGTTTGTATTGTTTGATTAGGAGACCTTCCAGATGACCTTTGACGGTTGGTTGTCTCTGCAGTGCAACAGATCAGATCAGCGTCAGCCACTCTCTGAAGCAGGGAGCAATGCACTGCAACTGGCAAGATTTAATATACAGTTATTCTGATGAAACTTGTCTAGAGCATTGTGTGACTATTTTGGATTTTGCCTGACAACACAAGGTCAAGAACCTGTTCAGAGATTTTCAAAGACTGCACACTCAGGAACCCATTCTTTCCTGACACTTATCGTTTCATTTGAAAACCTAGGCAATTTTTGAGGTCGATTTGATTTCTGCTAGATGGAAATACTTATGATAAAGTGGTAAGTAATTTCTTTTTCTACGCAAAGCCCAATTCCCAGAAGCATGCTTGGAAAAGGTAGCTCCACACTGCAGTTCCAGGTCAGCTTTCTCCCCAAGGGGAATGTAATCTCCTAGAAAGACTGGTAACTGGCATGCATCCTACATCTCTGGTGATCTGTAAAAGACATGTCGCTGACAACAGGGTGATTGCACAGATGAATTTATGAGATGCATGTTCTTCATCTTTTTTCTCTTTGTCTTCCTTCCTTCCTTCATTTTGTTCTGTCTTCCATTCCCGCTCTCTTTCTTTTTCTTTCACTCTTTATTTTTTTCCTTTCCTTTCCTTGCCTTGCCTTAACATGCCTTTCTGCTTGACTTGCCCTTCTCCTTGCCTTGCCTTACCTTTCCCCTTTACTTTCCTCTCCTTTCCCCATTTCTTTCCTTCTCTCCCCTTCCCTCCCCTCCCCTCCTCTTTTCCTCTCTCTTCCCTGTTTTGGACAGACAGCTGAACAGTTTTGTCTTAGAGAAAGGGCCTTTAGATTTTGCATACTCAAGTAACATCCCATCTGCTGCAAGCCATGCTGTGCTTTTCCTTTGAGAAAAGACAGTGCCTGACTTTGAATAGGAATGCTACAGACATTTTGGGCCCACTGCTGGGGCAAATCCTGCAAGCTGATGTCTTTAACTGAAACTGCCACATGACTGTAGGCATGCCTGGTAACTTACCAAGCTGTCTGCCATTCCTGCAACACTTCCCCAACCTGCAGACTGCCCTGCCTGTTGGCAGGGTCCAGTACTCACCTTCTCAAAGGAATGCTGTGGGTTGTGGTAGTTAATGTACGGCATGGTCCCGACAAATGGCAGCGACACTGGGCCTGGGGGGTAACGGCTCCACTTCTTTCTGCGCTTCATGAAATCAACAAGTATGGTAAAGACAGTAAGAAAAACTCCCAGTGCAGAGATGGTATTCCAAGATGACAGCCACAGGAGCAGTGTCATTTTCTAGTCCCTGGTCTTCCTCTTTTGACCCAGCACTCTTTCTGTCCTTCACTTCTGCCTCCTTTCTCCTCCTCCCCTCCCCAGGCAGCTGCCCTCTTCCTCTTGCTTTCTCCTCTTCCTCACACTCTTTTTCTGCCTCCCTGCTCCACTCTCCCTGTTGTTGCTGACTTGTAAACATGGAATTTGGCTTGGACCCAAAGCTCCTCCTCTGTTCAGCTCAGCTCAGCGCTGGGGGAGTGGTGATTAGAGCCGTCCCTTTTCCACCCCCACTTCTTTGCCAAATTCAGAGGTCAGAGGCCTCCTTGTCCCTACCACTGTGGCAGCACAGGTGGTGCTGCCTTCCATAGGGTAGGGCTGGGTGATGTGCAGGTGCTTGCCTGTCCTGTCTCACAGCCAAGGTGGGATTGCAGTGCACAAAGCAATCCAATCCTGCTGCATACGCATGGCAGGTTTTGAAAGAGTTTAAGTCTGTTGCCTTTTTTTTCATACAGACAAGTCACAGGAGATGCAGCTGCTAAACACAGGCTGTTCAGGTTTCTGCTTGCTGGTCTGAGAGGACTTTTCTTACAGAAGAAGCTTGAACTAAGTGAAGTTACAGAAACTGTCTGTTACCATTCTATAATTGGAGGTCCTGTAATAGAGTGTCTTGGTTGGAAGGGACCTTAAGCATCATCTAGTTCCAACCCCTCCTTTGTGAGGATTTTTTTTTTAAATGCTTATTTATCTTGCAAAATGAATCATAGAATCATAGAATTGCTCAGATTGGAAAAGACCTTCAAGATCATCAAGTCCAACCTCAACCTAACCATACTGCTCTAACAACCCATCCCTAAACCATGTCCCTGATACCACATCCAAATGGTTTTTAAACACATTCAGGGATGGTGACTCAACCACCTCCCTGGGGAGCCTATTCCAGTGCTTAACAACCCGTTCTGTAAAGAAGTTTTTCCTGATATCCAACCTAAACCTCCCCTGGCACAACTTGAGCCCATTTCCCCTTGTCCTGTCACCTGTCACCAGTGAGAAGAGACCAACCCTGCTCTCACTGCAATCACCTTTCAGGCATTTGAAGAGAGCAATAAGATCTCCCCTCAGCCTCCTACAGCCCCAGTTCCTTTAGTCGCTCCTCATAGGGCATATTCTCCAAGCCCTTCACCGTCCTTGTTGCCCTTCTTTGGACCTGCTCCAGCATCTCAATGTCCTTTCTGTACTGAGGCACCCAAAACTGAACACAGTACTCGAGATGGGGCCTCACCAATGCCGAGTACAGGGACAGGATTACTTCCCTAGCCCTGCTCACCTCACCATTCCTGATACAAGCCAGGATGCCACCGGTCTTCTTGGCCACCTGGGCACACTGCTGGCTCATGTTCAGCCGACTGTCCATCAGCACACCAAGGTCCTTTTCTGTCAGGTAGCTTTCCAGCCGCTCCTCCGCAAGCCTGTAGGGTTGCCTGGGGTTGTTGTGACCAAAGTACAGGACCTGACACTTGGCCCTATTGAAACTCATATGGTTTACCTTGGCCCATCAATCCAGTCTATCCAGGTCTCTCTGTAGTGCCTTTCTACCCTCTGGCAGATCAGCACTCCCTCCCAACTTGGTGTTGTCCGCAAACTTAATGAGGGTGCACTCAATTCCCTCATCAAGATCATTGATAAAGATGTTAAATAGAAGTGGCCCCAGTACCGAGCCCTAGAGGACACCACTCGTGACTGGCCGCCAAGTGGATTTAACTCCATTGACCACAACTCTTCGGGCCCGGCCATCCAGACAGTTTTTCACGCAGCAGAGCGTATGCCCATCTAAACCATGGGCAGCCAGCTTCTCCACGAGGATGCTGTGGGGGACAGTGTCAAAGGCTTTACTGAAGTCCAGGTAGACTACATTGACAGCCTTATCTTCATCCACTATGAGGGTCACCTTGTCATAGAAAAGCATCCAGAAGTAATGTAATGCAAGAATCGCAAGGATTAGTGTTGCCTGCACAATGTTAATTGCACCCCGTGCCCAGCTCCTGGATGGAGCTGTGGGGTAGCTCCTGCACATCTTCCTGCAGGATCACAGGTTTGGCACCCAGGACATGATGGTGAAGTACTTAGGCCTGAACAGTAGACCCCAGACCAAAGTAGACCTATAGATGAACCTCAGAACCAAATACTATACTGTACCTTCAATACAATATTTATCTATGTTGTTCTTTTAACATGAATATATACTTTAATGCCAATTTATTAAGTATCTGTTGTAATATTTATCATGTGACACTAACCGATAGTCAATTCTTGTTTATTTAGGGGCATGTTTACAAGGCAGTAAAACCTCGTGAGCAGTGAGACCAGATATCTGATCTTGTTGAGAAATATGTGGTTAAAGCCCAAACAGAGACACTCCCTTGGTTCCTCCTTGAGCCCTGGCCAGGCTTTGGGTGGAATCCAACAGCAGGATGACCACAGATGTTTCTGCACTTGCAACAGTACAGGATTTGGACCCCCTTGTAGCGGATTTGGAGACATCACCTATGAGTGAGCGCACTGTGTAGGACCTCCCAGTTGCCAGGAAAGCCTGCAACTGGGGATCCCCAGAGACTGTGGATCTGGGTAATTGTAAAGCAATTGGGCAACTGGTGATGTATCTTTCACAATCACTAGAGATAATCTCGTGTAGTATGATTAGGTACATTACCTTGTTTTGTTTAATTCTTGCTGTACTATTTCCCTTATTGTTTTATTGCTTTAAATGTAATTAAAGATAAACATACTTTAACTTGGTGCCTGTGTCCTTTATGCTGACCATGTCCGCTGGCAAAACAGATGGGCACAGATTTGTGCCCATTGGTGAAAACTGCAGCTTGTGTAATTATCCAGCATCACACGCTTATTCCCCCGGTGAAAGTCCCGGCTCCTGAGCAGCTGCCAGCATTCAGGAGCTTCAACACTGGAGCCAGCCAGGTCACACAATAGGAATACTTCCTTCAGCTCTCAGAAATGGTTAATTGAAATCCCAGGGGCTGCTTTCCCCCCAGCACCATTAGGAGGATCTAAACCTCAGCAATGTACTGTTCTCGAGCAACAAAGCCTCTTGTAAGAGCCCAGTGAGAAGGGAACCAAACCAACCATTCCGCCTGGCCAGCTCCCAGGCTCCCGCAGCACTGGGGCTGCAGAGAACCAACAAACTCCTCCTCTGCTCTCCCACCATCAGCCCGTCAGTCTTTTGGGTCCTCCTTCCACCTCCTTTCTCCAGCCCAATCTGTCTCTTGCCTACTGTGTCCTCATGCAAGCGGCTTCCGTGTGCTGAAAGGGGCAAGGGGAGAGCGGAGGAGAGCAGCTTTGCACTTGGCCCCTGCCATTGCCAGCCCCCAGCAGCTGGTGATCACCACCACCTGCGCCCTGCAGTCAGCTCTGGGGAATTTGAGCTGAAAAGCCGAGATCTCTATCAAGCCCACGCGGACTGGGTATTCAAGTGCTTGTAACGTGGCCAAGCTTGAGCACAGTTTCAGGGAGCGGGTGCAACGTGTCTTCCTAACAGAAAGCTGCCTCCTGCCAAGATTCAAGTGCAACACTTCAAAGCGTTAAACCAAGAAAGGAAAATGTCACCAGAAATTTTTCTAACGGGTTTGAGGAAGGTCAGATAAACAATGGGTTCCTAAGATTGGTTTTAGCCATAGAAATGGATTAACAATTTTTGGCGCTATGTTCCCAAACAAATTTAGCCCGAGGCACAACCCCTGCTCAGGAAATTTTGGTCTCAGTCGCTTCATTGTGACATTCTTGGAGTTCAGACAGCGCTTCGTACATTGGAAGGATTTGTACAGCCTTAAGATGGGCTGAGCAAACAGCTTGTTCATAACAAAGCAGGCAGCAGACCTGAAATAGCCAAGTATTTCATAGTTACTGTTACTATGACTGAACTGCCAGCCTTCCCACATTGCACAGAAATCTGTTCTGCAGGCTCTTCTTTCAATTCCCCATGGCTTTTTCCTGTACCCACCCAGCAGCTCACCTGTATCCAAAGCATGGCCTGGCTGTGCTCTGCTTCTGCCACCCATCCTCAGGGAAGGAATGGCAGCAGTTGCCCTGACTCACAGACTCTGGCCCCACAGCTGTGGCTCTGTCCCAGCTGCTGGTTTGGGTTTCTTGCTCTTCAACCTCCCCACGAGCAGTGAATATATTGCACCTCTTTTCATTTTTGGATTAGTGCTGGTACCGTGGAATTGTTCTCAGCCATTCACGAGCAACCGGGGCAATTTTGGATGGAGTTACTGGCTAAAATCCCATTATTAACTTTCTTGAAAGCAAACCATTGATATCCATATGGGGAAACTCATCCTGCTTTCCTAAAGCATGAGATCAGTGGGACACCTTTGAAAATAATGTGGTGATTAAATACAGGTTTGGCAGCTGAAGAGACAGAAGAATCGCGGTTTAGTTTCAGCATCGACTGGAGCTGTGAATTGGAGGCAAGCAAGCAGCAGGCTAGCATCTCAGTTTCCCCTCTTGTAAAATGTATTTAACGGGGACATTGGCCCCGCAGTGATAAGGCACCCGCAAATCTAGGTGCAAAGTACAATCACGAGGACTGATACCGTAATGATTGCACAGGAAAGAGGCAGGTAGGCAAACAGCTCAGAATAGAGGTTAAAAGAGATGAATGTTAATGTAAAAACCCGTTATTGCAGGAGACATCTGATTTGATCTCTTCCTTTTGGCACAGGGAACCTTTCAGGGGCAGTGCTGCTGTTCCCAGGTGTTGGGGATGCTCTCCTTGCTCACAATTTGACCCCCAGTTTGGGTGTTTATGAATCCAAACAAAATCCAAACATACTTTGCTTCCCAGGAAAGCTTTCAGAGCTGCACCAGGAAGATGAGCTGCCAGAGGCATTACTTCCCAACCACAGTTATTGCTGTAGATCTCTGAGCCTTAAGAAAGGTACAACTGATGATCCTGTTCATGTTGCCTTCCTGCGGGCTTGGGAAATGCGATTACTCCAACTCTGAAAATCTTCTGGGAAAGCATCACACTGCCTACTCTGTCACTTTGAGGAGATTCATGGGTGGGAATGAATGATTGGATGCAAAAAAAAACCAGCAACTGATGGGGAAACACAAAGGAAGAAGGTCATAACGGAGAAGACCGCATGATCAGACTGTTGCCTGCAAAGGCACAGGTATCTGCAGGGCAGGCTGAGCTGACAGGGACGCGTTGCCCAGTGCTTGTGGACTGCACACCGGGGACTGCTCTGACATCAGTTCATGAGCTCCTTGGCTCTGCCCTTTGTTAGTGGCCCATTAAATCAGCAGATGATCTGAAGAACTGGCACCGATTCTACAAGCACTCCATAAATAACGTAGCACTTCAACAGTGATAGTGAAGCGTGTGTTTTGCCCAGCTCTTTTTGCCGAAACGGTGAACACACTTCAAATTAAAATACACAAACATGCAATTTTGGTCATCTGTAACCCACGTTAATCATTTCCAAGAGCACTGAGTGCTCAGTGTTAGAGTACAGAATTTCTTTTTCTGTTATTTTCATGAATAACACAGTGTCAGGCTCTTGTTAGTGATTTCTTCATGTTTTTATCTTCTGATGTCAGCAAAAACAATGGCTTCAACGCAAGCAAGCATTTAGGAGTATTTATCAGCACATTGGAAACGCAGAAGATTGTTACTTTTTATGGCCACAGTGGAACAGGTTTGTGTTTGATGCCCCCAGTGACGATGTTTATGCTTCACAGATCCAAATATGCACTGGAAATCAGAATGTATATTTATCTATCAAGAGAAAAACCATTAATAAGTGTTCGGGTTTGAAACGTTGGCTCAGCAACGCTCACAGTTGGATTAATACCTGTGGGAGCACGTGGAGTGAAAGGGAAATTAGAAAAGATGAAAATGCATGGAACTTCTTAATAGGAACTGTTCAGCAAGTTGGGTGCATGCTGGAATTCCATTCTAGATGAGCTTGTTACTTTTACCTCAGCAGCTCCAGCAGCGGCTGCTGGCATCTGCAGATCCCCCGCCCCAGATCAGGGCACCTGGGCAGGTGAAACAAATGTTTGGGCAGTAACAGCACTGTAAGAGATGCTGGCTTGCTTGAAATGCTAAAATTTGGAGATTTTGAAAGCCATGCTCCATCCAGAGATGACAAATGTTAGTCCTTGCACCTGTTAAGTACCGATCCTGCTGTGCATTTGCTAACACCATCCAGCAGCTCTCTGCTGCGTTGCTCAGAGATAAAGCACACTGGGTCATATCCTGAAGGATGGATATCCTAAGGCACATCTTCAATTACTTTATACTCCTTACTGCTTATCTTGAAGTCCAAAGTACTCAACAGTGGGTTTGCTGGAAGGCAGGAAAAAATGGGGAGCTTCAGTTAGGAACAGTATCCTCATGATGAAGTGGGACTTTGGAGTAGCTTCCTTCCTGGGGGTTGCTCCGAAACTGCCTGGACATGGCCCAGGGCACCCTGCTCTGAGTGGTCCAGTGGGAGCAGGGGTTGGAGCAGATGGACTCAGAGGTCCCAGCCCACCTCAGCCATCACCTGGTTCTGTGAAGTCCACTGTGATAACTTTCCTCTGACAGCTTCATGCATGCCATAGTGTGTGCTGACTCCTGTCTGCAGAAGGAGGGAACAAGGTGCAGTTTGGGGTTCAGAGTAACCTCCCACTGTTGCTTGAACAGCCCTGCCTGTGCTGGATGGTGGCACTAAGGCTCTCAAGATGTGCTGCAATTCAGGATTAAAACCAGTGCTGAATATTTTCAGGGATCTGTGCCGTCCGACTGCCATGACTTGCCACGCCATGGTGAATGGGTGCCTTTATAAGGAGACCATATATTATGGTCTCT
Organism: Numida meleagris; assembly: GCF_002078875.1. Lineage (NCBI taxonomy): Eukaryota > Metazoa > Chordata > Aves > Galliformes > Numididae > Numida > Numida meleagris. Next base: position 50,093,670 of record NC_034409.1, on the reverse strand, counting down.
CCAAATGACATGGCAACAAGATGAGAGACAACAGTCACATGCTGTGTGGGCCTCTTGATCTTGTGAAGCAATGGAGATAATGGAGATTTCCTCAATATGGGGAATGAAAAAAAAAAAAAAGAACAATTCCAGAACGCCAGACTTGCCTGAATACTGAGAACAACTGAACAGCTGATAGGCCAAAAACCCAATTACAGAAGTTGCTGAAGCATAACCACACTTAAGTAGCCAGCAGTCACTGGGGATGGTGAGTGCTGGTGAGCCCGGAGGTGCAGGGAATTTAAGGGTGGGAGGGAAAGCTGGGAAATGTGAGCTCCTGTATCCCAAATCCTTTGGGCTACAGCTCCAGAACACATCCTTTCAGTGCCTCAGAAATGAATTCAGAACAATAGGATGAGACAGCTGCAAGCAACACAGGTGTGGAATGAACAGATTACCTGGAAGTAATGGAAGATGAGGAAATGCAGCAATGCAGTCCTCCGGGGACTCCATTATCAGTGGAAAGAAGGATAATAATGACTCAGTCTGCTTACACCTATTGGGAACTCCTCTATGCTTTTTGAGTCATGGTCTCCTGGGATTTTCCAAATCTCCAGGAATACCTGTGTCCTCTGACAATTACAGCAGCATGAGCCATGAAGGCAGAGGTACGAATCAAATCCCGACAACTGCTGTCAGTGCAGCAAGGAAAACAAAGGGAAATATGGGAAGTGGTTGTTTCTCTCTTGTTTAAGGTGCCTTGTGCTGTTCATCTGCTCTAAGCTTATTTCAAGGGCTGGTGCTCAGGATGATGTGGGTTGAAGACAGAGACTTCTGACTGCAAGGAAGAGTTTTTTTTCTTGCACGATCACAGTCTGTTTCCTTGTGCAGAGGCACAGGGCCTTGTGGGAAACCTTGAATGGTGGCATTCAAGTTGTCCGAGTGTCCCCTGCACTCAACACAGGTCTGAGCTGCATTTTAACCCATATGAATAGACTCTTACCAGCTACACATTACCTGTTTTTTCCCAGCTATTGAACACCTATGCTGATATACTTACAGATGGAGGTATAAGCTTACAGATTAGAAATATGTCCATGTATTCTTAAAAAGTGAAGCCATATTTCCTTGATGCACTTAGTAAAGAAAGAGGAAGGTTAGAGGGCTGTTGCAAATTGCCAGATAAAGAGTCTGTTCGAAACAGCCCAACTGCTCCTTTGCTTTGCATCCTGAAGGACAAAAAAAAAAAAAGAGAACTCTCCCAGGCACTTCATGAAGCACTTGACTACAGCTTAGGAACGGTTTTTGTTTGCTTTTGGTTTTGATCAGCTACTCTCACATCCCAAGCAACTCCAATAAATGCTGAAAAAAATTAAGGGGCAAGCCTTCCTTTCTCCAGAATTGGTATTTAGAGTTCACACAGACTTTGGATGTCCCCCCAGCTCAATCAGCCCTTTTAATCAGTTTACACGAAACTCCAGAAGCCTAACACTTCTCCCTGGAATGGCACACAGATTCAGCAGCCCCACAGTGGCACATATTCCTTCAGTTTTCCCGTGCCCACCTCAGTGCCCCATTGCTGAGCTCTGTGCAGCCTTTGTCCTCAGCAGACATGGAAGCAGCCTTCCTTTTCCACACTGATTGTGGGTTGCTATCAACTGGTGCAATAAAAGCAAGATAACGTATCTGTGCTCTGAGGAGGGACAAACAAACCGGCATGACCTGGACAGCAGTGCCTTTCTAAGAAAAGCAGAATCCATCCTCCATTTGGAACTACCATTTGGATGGGAAACAACTGACTCACATTAAAGAATTGATTTGGAGCCTGTCGTGTGGTAAAACAAACAGCACAGAATGAAGTTGGCACGGTGCCTACATGGGCACTTCTCCCAAAACTAACAGACGGACCTTCAAGACCCAGAGGCAGCCAGCAGGAGCCCAGGCCTCCACGCGCCCCTCCAGTGCTCTCAGGCCTCCTCAGCCCCACACGCAAACCTCCCAGGATTTCTTCCACTGACCTGTTATTTCTCCATGGCTCTTCCTCACCATCAAGCCCCGTGTAAACAGGGGCCTCCCCCTTCCTGTTGCTGTGAGCGGGATTGTGGCCCTCAGACAGGTGGCATCCATCCTGTGGTGATAGGCCCCGCCTGAGGCAAACAGGCTGTGCTGCAGACGGCCTCTTGCGAAGCAGGAGCCATTCCATTAACCAGTAGGCTGCAGTCTCTGCTGCAGATCATTCAGGATTGGGATTGTTTTTAGCCATTTCCCTTTATAATTCGTTCATCTAGACTGCAGCAACTCTGCACAGTCCAAAACATGCACCTTCCTCTGAAGCATCAAACCACAAACTTGATGTTTCTGAACCAGTCTTTCACATTTGTCATAAGGAATACTTACTTATCTGCTGTAGCCGCATCTTTTTCAAGTCTTTTTGGTTCCTGTGGCAACACGCTGCTCTTGCTTTCAGTAAAAGTAAGTTTTGTAGCAGCAGCAGCAGGCTGTGATAGCAGCAGCCATCAGTGCTCTTTTCAAGACTGCAGCTGCAGTCTAACATCTGTGGGAACTGGTTCCTCTCCCAGTGTGTCTTCCTATCCAATGAAGTCAGGAACATTCCATGATTGGAGGAGAACCCTATATAGCCCTGGCAATCAGGTTAGAGTATGCAAAATGGGTTCATTCTGTTAGGCCTCTGCTCCTGGTTACCGGACATACCTCCATCAGCCATGCTTATTTTCCTGCAGAGTGCAGCTCTTTGGGGTCTTTTCCGAATGGTTATGGTTTTGCCATTTATCACCTGTACACTTGGGAGTTTCTTCTCAGAAGTTTTAGCCACAAGAGGACACCCGCTGGGCAGCCAGATCCCAACACCCATTTCATACAGCCACCTCCTTACCTTGGCTCCAATGCAGCCAAGATATTACACAAAGAAGTGTTACATTAAATTACAGTTTCTTTTCTGCTTGTACGCAGTCTTTTCTTGACTCCTTTAGATCCATTTCCACTTGCCATTCCTAGTCTCCTCATATAAACACTGAAAAACAGATTTAGTCTGCTTTCCCGTGTTTGTTTCTTCCTCCTGACTACAAATGGGAGGAGTCATATGACCCAAAGCAAGCTTAATATAATAACTATTCATGGTAATGCCAATGGGCCCCCCAAAATGTCCTCAGAATAACCTATCATCTCTAAGAATCCAATGATGCCACCTTTCTTGAGACAGAAATACATTCCTGGTGTAGGAATTTAGGTGGAAGTACATTTATGTTTTCCGACTACAAATGCTATGACGTGTACGTAAGGACTTTTCCCTTTTTAATAAAAGCACTCGATGTGATGACACTTTAATAAATTAGTGTCAGCCCAGGGGAATCTAGCTGCTATGCAATGCAGACGTATCTGTACAACACTGTACTTCTCTCTAGCATAAAGGCTCCCAGCTCCCTCCCAAATGTCTTGGCCATTTTTGCTGCTCCCCATTGAAAGTTGTGAGACTGAAGTCATTTCAATAAAATTCAGGAGAACCATTGTCATGACACATCTCACAGCTAGGGAGCACTGATACCCAAGCCCTGCAATCTCAAGGTTTGGTTATTAGCAGATGCAGTTACAAGTCAAAAGCCAGCAATGGACTGCATGCAGCACTGGCAGATAAACGATATATTCATGTACAGTAGTAGGTGTACATGGGTTTTGTCAAGCAGAAGAGTATGTCATCAGTTTGAGTCCTGATCCCCCAGCTACAGTAGATTTCCATCACAGGAGGTTTGCTATGGGCTAAAAAGTACTTCTTTTTTTCTTAATAATTTTCTCTATGGCTGTGGAGCAGTATTAGCATTTCAGAAGCTAGCCAAGGCCAAAATCTTGAAACCACAGCACTGAAACTGAGTTAAGAAATGAGCTACAAGAAACCTCTACTGATCAATGAAGAAAGGGAAGCGATCTCAGCTCTGAACATGGCCTCATGAAAGAAGTGAGCAGACAAGCAATGCTTCCCTCCAGTGCAAACTGGCATATAGGTCCCGCTAAAGAAATGAAATCCCACAAAAAGGCTGTAAGTAGCCACCTGGTCACTTTTCAGCAGGAGAGCAAAGTGAAACTTTTGCATCTGACCAAATCTACAGGCAGAAGAATAAATAAACACTCCTGCACAACTGCAGCTGTTTCACTCATCTTCAGACTGTAAGTAGAACCCTGTCAGTACGGAAGTGATTCTTCAGTGATGTGCATCAGTCAAACTGGCTTTGACATGCAGCAACAAGATATAGAAAGGGCCTGCAAGCTGCTGGTCTCCTGCAATGTTCCAGGAGTTACTTCTGCCTTCTGCTTAACTGACTAAATTATCTGGTTCACAATACTCTGTAGTAGCTCTAAAACAAAACCAAACCAAGATGTTTGTTACAAGCGTACCACAGCCCAACAAGAATTTCACCTTGTTTCACAATATAGAGAATTCTAACCCAAACTTCGAACTGTAACACTTTCAGCTTCTCACAGGAAGGTCACCAGAACCATAAAGAATTAATCACACCTCAGTATTTTCTATACCTGTAACTAAACCTGGATTACCTGTACTCCACCTTTTTTTCACAAAACTTTTAATTGTTAAAAAAATAAAAATAAAATTAAGACCAATTATAATTGATTCATTTATCCTCAACCATCCAGACAACCTGTTCCATTTCTGAAGGTCTGGTATCTGCATTCAGCTTTTTATACTTTCAGATGGAGGCCTGCTTTTCTGCCCATTCTGGTAAGCTGAGATTGACACCACACAAACCATTCCTGTGCCTTGCTAAGCACATACTTCCTCTGTGCCGAGGACAACCACTGCACTCTGGATACCACATGCAATTACTGATAAGTTATAACCAGACAGTCCCAGAACGTTCTCTCCCTAATGGCACCAGTTTACACACATGACCTTTCTTCACATATACTGCCTCTGTAGTTATGCACATTAGTTATGTACATTTAGTGGGCATGGTGGTGATGGATCGATGGTTGGACTAGATGATCTTTGTGGGCTTTTCCTGCCTTAATGGTTCTATGACTACAGTTTGTACGGTGCATTGAACAGTCATAATAGCAGAGCTGTCATTTAATTGCTCACTAACTTGGCAGTCCTTTCCCCACTCTCTCTCATGTCCCACCAGAAGTGCTGCTCTTGAGCTTAGTGTTGGCTGGACACCATGAACTACACGTACAGTATGCTTTGGCAGATGCTCTGCCCTGAGGCCCTTGAATTTTTTTTGTCTCAATAGCATTACACACCACCAGCATATTCCTATTCAAAAAGTTCAAGAACACCACAAACCCAGATAAAATCCCCAATCACTGTACTATGTCATTGTACTCAGCCGAGCAGGGACGACCTTCTGCAGTGGCAGATGAGTCTTCCTCTTGTGCTGCAGAGTCTCATTATAAACTCCACATTAGTCTGTGCCTTGAATTTCCAAGCGTGGATTTCACGTGCTATAGAAGTCCACGATGAATAAATCAATCAGCAGCTCCTGGTATCACAATATGCTTGCTGTATGTATCCCAGATCGACCATCAATCCCTGCAGGAATTTCCTTTACCCTGGCCTCCAGCTGAACCCTGATCAGCTCATATTTATAGACATCCTTTGCATATGTCATCTGCTGCACATCCTTTTAGAAAAAAACACCAAAAATCCCCCATCCTTCTCCTTGACCATGTTCAGCAGCGTTGGTTTACTCCGGTTAGCCATCAGAATGTTCATTTTTAAACAGCAACTACTCACTGTGGAAATGCTGTTGAACCATCACCTATGTTTCCTGGCGAGCTGGTGTTAGTTTCTCTCCTTTTAGAGATCACTTGAAGAAACATTTGGAAAACGAGCTGCTTTATCCAAACTCTCATTAGTTCATTTCCTCATCCAAATAGGTAATTCCCAAGCTGCTTGCAGGCTGCCGATTTTCTCCTTGATACAATCTCCACATTTTACAGTTCTGCTGCAGGTCATTCCTGCTTCACAAATTCTAATTAGCCAAGATTTCCAAATCTTTCTCCCCTTCTTTCAACACTGACGTATCCATGGCATCAGGCCCTCATCGCTTTTGCAGGATAGAGCTTGTATACATTTTGTACACGGCTTTCAGAACCCACTTAGGCACTTTATAGCTTCTGATCCAAAAGAGATTTTTATTTCCAAGTGGATTTTATGACTGCTCTGGATCATATCCAGGTTCTCCCAAGAAGCCATTAAACATTATTTTAGACTCCTTTCCAGCTTGGTTTTAGAGAATCGTTGCAGCTCTGGTTCCTGTAAAAGCTCCGACTGCCGCACAGATGGTCGACCAGTAGGGCCTCTGCTGGGGGGGGAACATGGCCCTTACTTCTCACAGCAGGACTGACAAGGGGCCATGTGAAAGCTAATGAGATGGGTTCCAAATACTTCCCAATTGGAGTCCAGTGTGGTACCATGTATTGTTTTGCTGTATATGACTTCTGCTGCTCTCCATCCATGGTGCACAAAGGAGCTACTGCCAAGAGGAGCCATAAAAAAAACCCTCCAAGACTCCTGCTCCCACTGACCCCAGAACCTCCCTCTGCTGTAACACCACCCCAAAGAGCCAAAAGCATTACCACAGTCTCCTGCTGTTGCTGTAGTACCACAAAGCTGATTCCTCACCAACACAAATCAATGCAATAATTCCGTTTATGTATTTTTTTTGTTGTTGTTTTTCAAAACAGGTAGAATAGAACAGACACTAGGAAAAAAAAAACATTTTTTATTCAGTTGAAAAGAAGTCATTTACTCAATCACATTAACTATGCTAAAAATGATTTTTCTGACTACACCAGCAGTTAAATATTTTCAGCACCAGTTCAGGACACATCAGTGACATTTATCACAACAGGTCTATTTCTTAATGTAGAAGGACATACTAACGTCAGTAGCTGCTACTGGGAAAGGAGTAAGCAGAAGACTGCCGTTGCTTTCCAAATTCTTATCAGCGAAAGTAGCAACTTCTTGAAATAAATAACTGCCAAATGATCTCCCAAATCTTTAAATCGATCTTTTAAAAATAGAGTTAAAATAGATATCTTAATATGAGCTATCATAGATTTTATTTTTTATGTGCTGAATACTCCAAAACGCGAGTAGCTGAGCAAGCATCCAGTACATAACTTTTTAAAATAGTTCTTCCCTCCCCACAATATCAACCCCATTTTTTTATCCAAGTCATGCTGGTTAGATCCCTATCTATAGTGACTTCCCAGTAAACACCACGCTGTTATCACTAGGATACGCTACCATCCTATGAGTGAAAGAAGTCAGTGAACTGGTGAAATACCATCTCACGCGAACACAAAATTTATCCAGTCATTGGCTCGTTATCTCGGAGCATCAAACAAATTCTAAGCTTCTATTTTAAAAAGCTTTTGCGGTCTTCCTCTTGCTGGGCCAGTTCAGAAGGTCATCGCTGAAGGCAGAACTGATGAAGGCAAAGAAACCAAAAAGCAGCAGATAGTAGTGTCTCTGTCCTTTTAAACAAATCAAGTTCGCACAAAACAAAAGGAGACAAGGTTAAAATGAAGTTTATTAGTTTTTTTTGGTGTTTTTTTTTAAGCTTTTTTTTTTATATAAAACTGTTTGTGAAACAGCTATTTTATTCCCATGGCAGAGTGACCCCTGAAAGATGCACTAACCCCTTTCTTAAGGCCTTAATAAGAAAAAACTTGGTTTTTTTTGTTGATGTTCCTTAAACCCAAATGTTTACAATTACATAATTTACAAAGAAACCCACAACAAATAACCACATAGTGTAGCCTGTTACACTGACATTCCTTCTCCCTTCTTTTGGAAAAGCAAAACATAAAACAAAAAAGGGCTAAATGGGTTTTCTGACCACTTTGAAAACACATTGGTTCCACCAACATTCAGACTTCCTTCCCAGCTCCCCGCTTCAGCAGGTAAAGCACACCTCCCCTCCCAGCACACTGCTTCCAGCGCTGAAGGCAGCTCCTGGCTACGACCTGGGTTGGGTGCTGCTGCCACAGAGGGCAGCTGCTCCTTCCTCCAACATGGTACAGGGGTTCCCACATGTACAAGGTGTACGCTTGTGTGCATGATCTAAGCAAGCAGCAGTTACCTCTTACTTCATGAGCCACATGACCTAAGGGTCTTTGGATGTTTATCAAGCTCCCACTGTCAATACAGTGTTTCTTAAAACTACGACCTCCCTACCCCCCCCACACAAACGCCCCACCACCTGCATCCATTCAAACCTTCCTCCCACACCCTACAAGCAATTTATCTTGTGATTTTGTTTTCCTTTTAAGATTGGACTTCCTTGGATGCTGTGAGAAAGAAAGAAGGCAAGAGAAAGGGAGACAAACCCAGTCTGGACTGCTCCCAGTACCACTGTTCTTTCCTGCCAAATGTTAGGCTCCATGAGCCTTGCTTGATTTTGGATTTAATGTTTACTTCAGCTACAAATTTGTTTTTTAAATTTATCTGGGTTTTTGTTAACTTCAATCAAAAGCATCAAAAGGGATAGCGCACCTTTCATTTAAAACAAAGTCTTTCAAGACTAAAAAATAGATCTTTATATATATATATATTTATCCCTCCCTCTTTAGTTCCCCCCACCTGTTTCCTTTTTCCCCCTCCCCTTCCCACTGTCACTATGGAGATTGTGTCCATGGAAACAGCTGGTTCAGACTCCTTGGTCAGATTCTGTGATGTCATCGGTCTTGAGTGTGATGTAAGAATTGATGAAGGAAGTGCTGGCATTGGCAGGCACGTCGAGAGGGGGCATGGCTGCACAGTGGGAGAGATTCCATTCAGTCACGAATGTCCACCGCTTTTTATCTCAACAGCCTAACCTGAAAAACAAAGTGAAACCAGTAATATATAGGAAGGCTTCACTGCCTTGGTCTGGCAACGCTTTCCCCACATTTGGGGGAACATATTCAGCAGCCTACTACAGCAGCAGCACCCAGAGCTCTGGGTTTGTGGACTAAAATTGGATGCAAGTACAATGGTGAGTAGTTCACAAAAGCAAATCCATGTAACAACAAGCATCAGTTTAACAACCAGCAGAAAAGAAATGAGCCCAGCTAGAGAAGAGTCCACAAGGGCAGAGTTACCCACACTCAATTCCGCACTCTCAGACCTCCAGCAGCGGGAAAGGAGCTCGCTCACCTCATGTTCAGTCCCCATCCTGACCCTGAAAACTGCAAACAAAGGGGCCAAGCATGCTCAAATGCAATGACAGCATCAGGACACCACATTGTCCCTTAGGGTTTGGACCCAAATATTTTCATACAGGTCACCACAGTGCCATCACACAGTTTTCAGAGAAAATGACACAGATAACGAAATTAGTTTTGACACTACAGGACCCAGCTGGAGGAACCAAGTTCCTGACATGGCTGAATTTCACCAGCAAAAGGTAGAGCTACATTTAAGCTAATTGCAGGTAAAGTGGTATTTATTTTTGTTGTTTTTTTTTGTTCTAATTGTGAGGTTGTGGTGGCAAAAGTTCATGGAAAGATGAGGCTCATGTCTTCTGAGACAAACACGGGAATGCCCAAGCACTTGGCACGCTCACTCTCCCTGTCCTGAAATTCTGAGTAGAGAGAATGAACTCCAAGGGTTCGGTAAGTTGGTAGAGGTGTAGTTCAAAACAGAAAATACAGGTAAAGTTAAAATTTAATTTCTCTAAGCCACAGTTCTCATTCTGAACCCGCACGAGCTGAGAAAGCAAAGCTTGAAATAATAAATTCCTTTCTTCCCTTCTCCCATAGCACAAGTGAGGCCCAGAAGCAGTTGATTTATTTAGTAAGGTTAACCCTTTGATGTAGCTTTAGTAAATTTCTCCTCATCAGCAAGTGAGCTCCGGGTAAAAAAAAAATCTCACAATGTAAGTGACACACGTGGAAAGCAGTTAACAGCATTAGAGGTGTGCCTGTGAATAAATTAACAACCATGTTTATGCATAGCTGGCAATTACTCCAGGAGTCCAAAGTATGATGCACAAATCAATGCCCTTCTGATTATCAGCACACCAATTAGATTACTTCCCAGCAAGCCTACCTCTTGGCTGCTAACACTCCCTCATAAAGGGGAGAAGGTCAAGCAAGTGCGTATGAAAACCAGACAGGCAAGCCATGGAGCTGGAGCTCAGGAGGAAAGGAGGGAGGTTCAGGCAGCTGACCTTTGTGGTGTTCATTACTGTACAACTGTGAGTCTGCACTGAAGGAGTGTCAAGGCCGCAGTGCTGTCTCTGGCTCCTGTACAAGTGCTGCTTGCCCATGCCTGGAATCAATCCAGAGCATTAGGCACTGGCTCAGGGAGAAATCAGGCTCACCACACAGAGCCCTTCCCCATTCCTGGACAGGATCCAGAGCACCAGACTCCCTCTCACAGTCACTCTCCAGATCTGGATGTGATCCAAATGTTCTAGAAGCAAGTGGCTCAGGGAGAAAGAAGCAACAAGCAGACACAGAATACACTGACTTGCCTGGATGTTATCCAACATGCACAATTTTTCCTAACTTGCTGGGCCTTGGAGTGAACCAAGACAAAGCAGCCCAATAATCTAACAGCTGACTGCCCCTTCTATCTTTACACCAAGGTCAGTGGAATGGCAGCTGCTCTTCTACCTGGAGTGCTCCTCTAAATTTTGTTAATTACCATCATAATACAGCAAAGCATTTTTTTAAGAACTATATCTTTTGGATGTGCACGGTTTTTGCTTTGGGATACAAGGTAAGGCTGGATAAATTCATCTCTAAGACATTCTCAGACCAAAAGAAGGAGGCTAGACAGGACCTTCAAGTAAGAACTACTTGAGGCCAAAGTGAAAGTGGGAAGAAATGATGCCTTAGAGAGATGCCTAAAGCACACAGTGAACGTGGTGCTGAGATTCCACATCTTGCAAGGCCTTAAGCCAATACATTCCTACAATCTATTAAAAAAGTGAATGAAGGAAAATGATGCAGTAAACAAAGCTGCACAAAGGTCTCTGCAACACATTAATATGCATTAGCTCCTTAAAAAACTACCTTCAAAAATCATCACTGAGAAGGCAATTTCTGTCTGTCTTCTGCTACTACGCTGAAGACCAGAATTCTCTAGTTAACCCCTCATCCCTTGTTGAAAACAACATTAAAAGCTCTTTCCAGTTACTTAATTGGAGAAACAAGTAAGATTACAAAGTGGCAAAGGTGCTTGGGAAGCACGAAAATGATGGTGAGGGAAAGGGACTGTTAAAATCAGGTCAGACAGCAGACATGAAACAGCAGTACACCTGCAGTGCTGCAAGAAAAAGACAGAGAAATGATCAGCTGAGTTAGAAATGTACCCGAGCACTGAAACGGAGTCAGAAGACTTTTTTGGACTAGAGTTTATGGGAAAACGTGCTAACAGGAACTAATCTGAAATCATTTATATCATTTAGACCTCCCTGTGGCCACCAAATGGCAACACGCTTGATGGAAATGAAATAGGAAATCCCATCCTCATCACACTTCCCTGTGCTAATTCCCACCTCTGTGCTATTCCCTTCTCACACCAGGGTATTTGCCCAGACATACAGAAAATCAGATTAAGAAAATGATCCAACTCATACACTAATACAGCAAAACACAACTTTCAGACATATCAAATATCTGACCAAGTTCACACACGGCTCCCTGAAAACTTGGGGGCGAAACCAGGCACATCCAACCCATGGCCCATGGGCTGCATGTGGCCACCTCCTGCCCTGCGCTATAAAGGCAGCAGCTGCTCTCTGTAGAGAGGCACCAGGTGCACACCCATTGCTCCGCAACAACCAAGCCGTCAGTGTGCTATTAATGCTGTGCTGACTGAAAGCAGGGCATGTGGAGAGCAGTGCTGTGCCGCGTTGGCTCAAGTGACGGCAAATACTAGTATGCATTTTGATACACTGGCTAAACACAGGGTTCTGAACAGCGATGAATACACAGCTGAGCTTTCCATTCTGATACAGGAATTTGAAAACAGGTTTCAAGGTTGCAAAAAAAACCATCAATTTATGTTTGCGACATTATTTTGAGTTGCTCTAAATACATTACCTGCCAATTTTCAAATGGAACGTATACGGTTGCCATCAGATATTCAACTCAAAAATCTGATTGCGTCTCTTTACCAGACTTTCATAATCCCTCTCTTACCGGAGAGAAATATCCTTCACTTCACAATCACACCATATTCATGTCATCACTTCTTGGCAGCACACACATTCTGAAAAACTATTCTGAAGGATGAAGTACGGGAAGAGTAAAATTTCATCAAAAATCTCTGATGAACACCTTGAGACCTCACTAAGAATTGCAGCCACTGCCATCGAACCAGGGACTCAAAATGTCTTGTTACTTACATATTAATGATATTGTGTATTTTACGAGGGCTGCTCTGAAAGTAATGCCTCGTGTTTTATTATGTTGGCCCACAATATCAGAGGCAGACAGTTGCGGTATGCCAGTAGAGGTTGAACCTTCCCACCAATACCATTTTGTTGCTGTGTGACAGACAGCAGCAGAAGGGCAGAAAGACCAAGTGGTGTCTGACATGGAAGTGAGTATGAAGCAAATGTGCATCACTGAATTCCCCCATGTGGAAAAAATTATATCCACTGACATTCACCGACACTTGCTGAGCGTTTATGGAGTTTGAGCAGTGGGTGTGAGCACAGTGAGGCAGTGGGTGGTGTGTTTCAGCAGTGGTGATGATGGTCACCTCTGCTGGAGCAGGTTTTGATGAGTGCGGCATGCGGCTCTTGTTCATCACTGGTGAAAATGCATAGCTAATAGTGGTGACTACGTTGAAAAAGCGTGCTTTTTAGCTGAGAATTTTCTCTATCAAATAGTGTTATTGTGCTCTTTGTATCTCTTGTACTTTCCATGGAAATAAACAGGAGGCATTACTTTCAGAGCAACTTACGTATATATAGCCCAAGACAACTCAATGCAGCCCAGGCAAGCCAAATGGCTGGACACCCATGGGCTAGACAGAGAGGGAGGCAGGAGGGAAGAGCAGCTGAGGAGCTGGGGCATGAGAGCAGAGCTGCTGCTTCCCACAGCCCTTCTCGCTTACACTGACCAAACACTGCTACAGCTACCTTGGATACAGCAGGTAGAGCTGCAGGGATTTAGAGGAAACATTAGAAAGTTGAATTTGTGGTCAACTGGGGATACAGCTCCACCTTCTCTCATCTACATCTGCTTGCAAAATAAAGGAAAATGCTATCCTAAAAGCAATGGAATGCACTCCTGGTAAGATCAATGCACTTATCCCTATATTTACATTTCTGGAAAACAGATAAATCAAGATTGCCGTGATCTTGAACTCATTGGTATTGTTAGTTCTTCCTCACAGACAAAATTTAAGACACTGATGAACTTGGAAACAAAACAAAACAAAACAAATGCAGAAACTTATTAACTACCAGTCACTTAAGGAAAAAACCTTCAGATTGTTAAGGGCGCGATCAGGGCAACATGAAAGGAGATTTTTGCCACTGGTTTAGCTGGGAGAGTAATAGAGCAGCTGCAGCAAGCTTTGCCTCTCACCACTACACAGAAGGAACTGCTGTGTACAAAAAACCTGAAGTGACTAGCCTGAACAGACCATAGCAGGAAAAAAAGGAAACCAAAGTTAGTAATTACAGATTTGCTGCATGTACATGAGATCACCTTGTTATCTCTCAGAAGTGGGGAAGAGCACTGCAGGTAAGGAGCCACAGGAGAAAGCAGGTGGAAACTGGAAGCTCTCCCCAACTCACCTGTGCTTGCTTTTATTTCCATTCCCAGGAGTACACTTCCCCCCTCACCCCCGCTCCGACTGCTCTGTGCTGAGGCTGCCTTTCACCATCTTGTTCTGCAAGGAGGGAAGAGAGCAAGGAAGGAGGGGCTGACGAACCAGCAAGCCAAAAGGAGGAGGAAAAAGAAAACAAGGGAGAAAAGGAAGACAGGGGTAGGGAAAGTGAACATACAGAAAGTGAGAGAGAGAAAGAGAAGTCAGTATTGAAACCAGACACAGATTTTCAGACAGAGTTTTCCCTGTGACAAAAGCAGGCAAATTTGCAAAAGTAAAGAGTCTGGGATATGGAAGCCTGGTTAAGAAACACAGAATTTAACACAGAAAGGTAGAATAAACTTAGCAACACCACTTAAAACTGCCCCACAGATAGCTTAAGACAGTCTAAGACTGCAGTGCCACCAAAAGGTGAGGTATCCCATCCCCTGTGCTTCCCTTTCCCTGCCTCTGCATCCTCACCAGGTCTGCTGCAACAGCACTGGCTACGATGCAACACACAGTGAGCTGGCTCTGCGAGTGGAAGCAGAACCCTTCAGAAGATGATTAGATTTCAGACAGCGTTTTCCCTGTGATAAAAGCTGCTATTTTGCAAAAGTAGCACATTCAGGACATGGATGGTTGAAGCATCAATGCTGACAGAAGGAAATGGGAAAGCTCACTGGGGAGCACAGGGAAAGGCAGGACGGGTCCCTCTGGACACAGCTTGCTTATGCCTGCAGTGTTAAGCGCAGTTAATGAGGCAAGAAGCACCTTTGCTCTCTGGGAGCCACTTATTATGATGAGGTGTATTTACTGATGTGAGGCATGGACTGAAAAAAGGGTAAGAAGCACTATACTGGGGGACTCTCTGAGTGTCAGTGGATTTATGAAGTTAGCTCTTCCACTCATTAACTAAAGAACAGAGGAGTGAGATATTAGACAGCTCCTAATTAGCTACTAATGTTCAACTGCTGCTACCTAATAGCCTGGTTTTAAACGGCCTAATCTAAAGCGTCTTTTCCTTTCAGTTGCCCACGTTCATAGTTTGCAGAAAAACTGATGTAATTTGTTTTCCAGTCACTCTAAAGCAATAGTTTTCAGCCTTTCTGGCCCCACCTTATAACCGGCTGGAACTCCCCATCCCAGTTACTACAATAAAAGGAGCAGGGCGATGCTGTATTCTGCCAGAAATCATCAGTGAGTCACAGAGCAAGGGCTGAGTCACATGCAGGCAAAAAAAAATCCCTGCTTTACTGCAAATGATTCACGTATTTACTAAGCAAAAGTCAAGCAAATGCAGTGTCAAAGGTTGCTGATGCTGAATTTCTGTTCTGAAAGCAACACAGCAGGTGTGCAAGTGGGACAGTTTTGGATAAAATCCACAATTTTTATTGCTTCATGAAGTACCCTAATCAACATATTTAGCAGTCTTTCCTCTCCTGCTCCCCAGGATTTCTTTAGAAATCAATGTGCCTTTTCACTATCATCTCCAGAAGTTGGATTCCCCCAAATAGTTGTTTCCTTTAATGGTTTGGACACCACCAGTGCAAGTTCTAATAGCGGTGACCCAAGCCAGGTATGAAGAACTTCAGAACTATCCTTCCTTTCAGGCAGTAGTTTTCAAAGATGTCATCTTCCTGTTCTCTTTAGGCAGGTATCCAAAGGTGGACAGTGGATGGCACTTCTGAAGTTGCCTTCCACAGTAAGGGGAGCTCACCCTTTCAGTTTTTGTTTGGGGAGATCTGCAGGCTCATGCAGCGTTAATGCATCAATTTAAACGTGCTGTAAATTTTCAATATAATTTCCACAATTGCACAGAGTAAGTTATTTTCTTTAATGTGATGAAAAGTAGGCCAGTTCTGGATCACAGACTCACTGCTCCCAGAATCTTCCAGAACATTTTAAATACATCTGTCTAAATACATCATATTGTGGTAAAACATCTAGAAAAGACTATGAGACTAATTCTTGTATGTTTACAAAAGACAGATTAAAGATAATCTGTGAAGTCAGAAGACCACCAGATGTCAGTCTAATTCTAGGCAGAGAAGAGATCTGCAGACAAGAACTAAATGGAGACTAAATGAGAGTAACAGAATTGTTTCCTATTATCTTTTATTTTCCAGCATGGGCCATCCATGCTCTTGCACAATTTATATTGCATCCAACTGGCCGCAATCGTGGCCATTTTTCTGGAGACTCCTGAGCATTTAAAACCAGTGGACAGATCCCCAAAGGGTCCCAGAGTTGCAACCTCACTTATAGACAGGGAGAAGCTGGGGGACAAGAAAGGATGGAAATTCCCAGCCCTGTATCACATTGCTCATATGTACAAAAGAATATGCGCTACCCATCATCTCCTCTTTCCACACAGAGCAATAGAAGTCCAGCTCTTAGCACCACTGTGTCTGCATTCAGCCAAGTATGTCCAAACTCTAGGCAGAAGCAGCACGCTGAATCCATCACCAAAAACAGGAAACAACAGTGAGCCTTTAGAAGAGTCAAAGATCCACAGAACAGCCAAACATGTATCGTAGGACTCAGGCTAGTTGCTACCACTTAACTAGATGTCTTAGTTTCAGCTGGGATGGAATTGTTTCCTTCAGAGTGTCTGGTACGATGCTGTGTTTTGGTTGTAGGAGAAAAGGAGTGTTGGTAACACACTGATGTTTATAGCTGCCTGCTAAGCCCAGGCCATTCGCAGCCCAAGGAGCTGCCATGAACTGAATTGGGACAGCTGACTAAAATTGGCCAAAGGGATATTCTGTACCAGTTGACATCAAGCAGGAGGAGTTTTTAAGGGGGTGGGAGTTCATCTTGCACTATTCTGCTGCTTGGGGGGCTAGCTGGGCATCAGTCAGGGGATGGGGAGCAATTGCTTGTGCATCACTTGTTATAGACATTTATCTATATATAGTCATAACTATTTTCCTTTTCCTTTTTCTCTATCTTAGTAAATAGCTTTATCTTAACTCTTGAATTCTACTTTGTTGTTGTCTTCTTTTTTAATTCTCTCCCCCATCCCACTGGGAAAGGGGGGAGTGAGCAAATGACTGTGTGATGCTGAGCCACCTGCTGGGTTAAACCACAACACTAGGACAAGGTGTTTCGCATTCAGGACTACAATGGTTCATGATGTAGTCTACATGTTTCCAAGAGCTGTTGAAACCTTTCCACGAGCTATATTTCTTCCTTCTTGCATCCTCAGTAAATCCAAGAAAAATAAACCACCACAGTTTCAATGTACCACTTGAGCAGAAGCAGTGAGCAGTGTTTTAGTTCTGTCACAGAAGACAGGAAAAGAAGCTGGTTCTAAAGTGTCATCAAGGATCTAAAGAACGACTGAGCAGACACAGCAAAAACTTCAATATCTTCTTAAACTCTCTGTATTCTTCTTAAGTTGAAGTTTGCCCCCAGAATATACCGCAAGCACACATCACAGAAGAATTCATCTAAAAGCACCTCTGATTATAGATGTTATCCAGGTATAAAACTACTAAAACAGATTTAAATACCAGAAGAGGGCAGCAAAAAAACAGGTCTAATACAGGTGAGGATTCTTACCTTGTGCTTGGGGCACCTCACTGAGAAATTCTCTTCGTTTAGTAAACAATCTAGAGGAGGAGAAGACAGCAACTTATTACATTTTTAATAAAAACTAATTTGAATAATACACATGTGCTAATCATGCTTCTCAGGCATGTATTTTTCATTCAAAGATCTTTTTTTGTTAGGAGTATTATCTTATCAGCAGATTCATCCCTTCCACCCCCAAAGTTGTAGCAATTAAAATTACTACACATGCCAGTGTCACCTGTATAACCAAACCTAAGCATCCCCAGCCTCCCTAGTCCTCTGTATCCAAAACTGCAAGACTGCAAATCCTGCAACCCAACCCCCTTTGTCTACTCCAGCCTTCCCTGCTATAGCACAAGGAAGTCAGACACATCCCTCCCATCCAAACAGACGATCCCTGCTTTATAGGTCATAGGAAAATCACTGTCTTTCATCCTACCCCAAGGCCCTGCCAGCACCAGGGGGAGAGGGGCGAGTGTCACTAGGTATGGTTGCATATGACAGTTTGTTTGCAATCCCAAATCCTGGAGATCAGTTTACAGTTTGACACTATGTCTGGTAGCTGGGTCACTGATGCTGCTCTTGGATCTGCTTCCATGATTCGTGTATGCGAAGCTTCTATGATCTAAGAAACAGTTTAATTACTGATTTAAACCTATTACAAAAACTGGGGCACCTAAGTAGAGCTTGTTTAGGATTCTACGAAGCAGTACAGCAGCTCAGAGAGCAGTCCATCACTGGCAGTGCCAGTGCAGCTGTTGCCACCTCCCATCAGCTCCCGCACCACAGGCACTGGCTGACACCGGGAGAATTCAGCAAGGCGCCTATGACCTCCCATCTTCCCAACCTACCCAAACAGCCAGCAAGGAAAGCGGCGCGATGGTAAATAAAATGTGCTAATTTAAAACGCTCTTAAGTATGTAGCATAACCAGTGCTACCTGCTGTTTCAATCTGCTGGAAGAGTTTAGCAGACAGCAGGAGACTGCAACTAAAGCTTGAGGGAAAGGCTTCCTAGACACCCAAGCCTTGGCAGAGCATCCCTCCGCTATGCAACGTTTATGTTCCAACACGAATGCCTCTGGCCTGAATCAAAGGGAAACAGCGTGCAGTGGGCTAAGTTAGTTGAGAGATTTCAGCAAAGAAGAGTAAAACCTTTAATCCTGCCAGGGATAACGATTTCAAATGCAGCATTACCAAATAACAGAGAAGAAATAAATTGTTGTCTTGTTGTAAGGGCAGGAATTGTACATTTGGACTATATACTGAATGATCACTGTATAATACAGCAATCATTAAAAATACATAGAGCGGTGATAAAAAATATACATGGCATGTTAGAAAAGGATTTTTTTTTTCTCGGAAATTCAGCATCAGTAATGAATGCACTTCTCTATCTGAAAGGAAGATGGCACAAGGATTGGGAAGGAAAGTCAGACACCTCGCCTTCAGGCTTGATCTGAGTATGGAGCTCTGTTCCTGAGTAAGTTTGGCATTTTTTCTTGCAAATACTAAAAGCAATCCCAATTAATGACAATTTTTTGTTTCTCCTAAGGGACAACTGTAGAAAACCAACTGCTCCCTGTACAAAATCAACAGAACAGCAGTAAACCAGAAAAATTTGTTCAACATTACCAAGCTGGCCGGGGTTTCAGCTGGCAGTTCCAAGGATTTTATATCACAGACTACAATTCATCAACAAGTCAGCATACACGTCGCTACCATCAGCATATCGTGGCAGAAAGGGAAAAAGAACAGAGACTCATCCTTGTTTGTACAGATTTTTCTCCATAAAGCAGTCAGGAAAAACCTAAAGCATTTTTAATGGAAGCAATTTTTCTTCTGCAGGCTTCACGCTTTGTCTCACTCTCTGTGTTCTTCTTGTTCCTCATCTTTAATGATACTTGTGAAGACGTGGAATTTCTCTTCTCTGAAAATCCTTTTTATTTCGCTGCTATTCTTTTTTCCCAATTTACAATCACAAAATGTCAGTATGGCATCCCTGTGCTGGATGCTGTGGGGACAAGAGTGCTGCACCATCTGACTGCAGGTGGGGAGGAACAAGCCCAGGGAGCAGATAGCAAATTTCACAAAACAAGGATTCTGTTTCCATGGAGACATCTCCAGGAGTAAGTTATCTTGAGGCATCACAGGCTCTTTGTAAATTTGGACAGACAAAAGCTAAACACAGACAATGTTAACCACAGTCATTTACATGTAAAAATTATTTAAGTGGCACTACTAATCTTGATTTTTATGCAAATGGCCAGCAGGAGTTCAGCTGTCTTTCACACAGTTCTTTTGCACAGAAACACACCCTAAATTGCCAGAGATTATTTTGTATGAGAGGAGATTAAGAGGAAGACTGAATTGGGATACACTAAAGCATCCAAATGTACTAACTGGAAGTTTAGGAAGACACACGCCCCGCACAGCAGTCACTTAGTGTCAGCTGCCCAAAACGTGGCTCCTCAGCAGGGCTGGCGTGCAGCACTGCAAGTAGCTCAAGCGGTTCTCAGGTATTGCACCCTCCAGTCGTTCACCGTAAATGTGCTGCCCTTCACATAATGAGGCACAGGAGCCGACAGGGCACTCGCTTCTAATCCAAGCAACGCAGAGGCAGAGACACACTTCAGCTCAGGGCAGCTGCCCAGGCATAGGACACACACACCGAGTCTCAGCTACGGCACGCTCACACTTCCAGGGATGCCAGAGTCACTCTGTCAAGCACTTAGTGTTTATGACTTGACATATTCTAAAAAGCATTCCAGGAAGTGCTTTCAGATTTTTTGTTTTCTTCTAAGATCCAAAAGAAGTCATACGTATTCCAAAGGCCTGAGCGTGCTTGTAAATGTCTGCACAAACTTCTGAGGACTCAGCACCAGCTCCTCCATAAAGGTGGCTGCATCTTTCCTAGTGGGGCCGCTGACTTCAAAGCGAACTACCGCAGGGCTCAGGGAACTTGAGAAATACCTACATCTGATTCACTGCAGCAGCACTGCATCACCAATAAAAGGGTTTATGGGCAGACAGCAGGCTGACGAGAGAGAGGAGAATGCTGATTTGCTCCTCCAGGAAGCCCACATTTTGTGTTTGACCATAAATGAAAACGAAGTCCTGCTCCTTATAGCTTGTTTCTTTTATACAGACTTACTGGAAGAGCACCTATAGATTAAGACAGCTTGATTATTCCCACAGATAAAAAGAACTGCAAGGAAGGTCTTGACTGTCATGTCATCGGGCTGAAATTTTCAGTGCCCAGAATGCACATCAAGCTGGGCTCTTCTGTTTGTTTTGGTTCAACACCTCAGCTAAAGCAGTCTAACCATTTCCTTAAAACTCCTTCTTGGAAAAATTATTCTGCCAGTGCTAAACGTCCCAGCCAACTTTCTCTGACAGACTCTAACAATATTCTGGTTTGCTATAGGATCAGAATTTTAGCCGAGGCATTCTCTTGCAACTTACCACAAAATCAGCAAATGTAACCCTCTGCAAGGAGGCAAGGGGATTTTAATCTGTACATTCTCAGGAGATTTCTTCCATTTTAGTAGCTCAATCCTTTGCAATTCCACCAAATGTGCTTTTTCTTGGGCCTCAGATTTAGGCACCAGAGCCAAAAGCTGCAAAGTTGTCAGGGATCACGTTGAAGGCCCGGGCAGCCTGAAGAAAGGACGTGGCCAACGCAAAATGGGAAGCACTGGTCCAGAAGGCAGCAGAAGCAAAAAGGCTAATGGGATGGGAATGTGGGGCTGGAGATAGAGCGCAAGCTGGCAGGTCGAGGAGAGTAGTGCTAGGAGAAGTCAAGAGCAGGGAATTAAGGATGGGTGGAATCAGAAGCATGTGATCCCACAGAGTAAGATGTGAGACTTATGCAAAGACTGAGGGAAGTAAATGGGACTGGCTGGGTTGGGAGAGAGCCAGCAGAAAGAGGCGAAGACTGAATCAGGAGTGTGTTTCTGCCAGAATACTGAAGAGTAAGAATTAGTGGGATAAGAGGAAACAGAGAGGAAAAGCAGAATGAAGAGAGGGGAGGGATGAGGAGAGAGGTGAGGAGAGGGAAAGGGAGAGGGAAGGAGAAGCCTGAATCTTTGTTCTCAGCAAACTGTACTGTTCCTGAACTGAACCCAGAGATTCACACGTTTTACCACTCCTCTACTATTGTTTAAGTACGCTTGCGAAACTCACAGCCAAAGTATCCCATCTCCACGCAGCTCTAATTCACCCAGTGGCTTGCAATTTATTCTTGCCATATTACGCAAAGTGGGTAAATCAGCTTGGAATGGTGCCCTCTGACAGATGGCCACACGACAAAGCTATGTCTCATGACAAAATTTAGAGTAGAAGAAAATGAAGCAAGCACAGCCTTGGAACTTGAACACAGAAATCTACTCTAAAAAAGCCTCAAAGGTTACAATATCAAGATGAATGTTAGGCAATACCAAATGTAACGTAGCCTATTTCGACAAATTATACAGTAAACGTATTATATTACATTTAACATGGATTTAATACTATGGATTTAAGAGTAGGACTATATTCTGTTTTTCCACATAATATTTTCCATGCATGGCACAAAACTGCTCTTGAGAATCAGTCATGATTGTTCAGTAAATTTGTCATCTGGAATCCTACTGCATTTTCTGGAGTAGAGTTAAAGAGGAAGATAATATCTGAAGAAAAAGGGCAATATCTTAATTTTGATACCTGTATTTAGAACACAGAAAATGCTACATCTTGTACACAGAAATTCTAATTACACACCCTGAACTACTGGGCACATTCACTGTAATTAACTTTGTGTTTTCCTGGCACAGAAAAGGTCAAGTCACAAACCAGAAACAAATCACTAAATACATGTACAAGTTTGTTATTCTTCACAAAACTCTTCAGCATGACAGTGATGAATATTACAGAATTTCACAACTCCACTTTCTGAACTGAGATGGAATAATTTCACTCAATAAAACACAGAATCACACAGTGTGGATAATGTAATGTTCATTAATGGAGTATCCCTTCCTCCTATGAGTTGAGGTGGAGCCCTATCTATCGAAAAATAAGTCTTTAATTAGGTGATTACTATCTTCTAAGATACATTCCTAAGAGACCAACATTAAATTTACATGAACGGCCTTATTTCTGCCCTTCTTTGAGTATGCAATTTCTGCAACCCGAATAATGTTTTTTTAACACTGTATTTCATGCACAATCAAGGCTTCTCTGTCTATACTGTGGTATTAGTCATATTCCACTGCAATACTGACTGTATTAAATAAATTTCTATTGGAATAAAATATGATGCTCCAATAGGGTGGGATTTCACAGCAAGAAGTGCAACGCAGTCATTCAGAAATGAGCTTACCTACCTACTTCAAGCACTGTAGTATTTGGAAAACAGCACAAAATAGGTGGAGAAAGAAGTGGTCTGCTGCGGAAACGCGATAACAAATTGGAAGCTTGCATTTATATGCCAGTCAAGAGATGCAAACTTGAATCCTTACCTCCTTGCTATAGGACCAACTTTTGTACAATGTGAGAAGTGAGTTACTTAGCACTGGAACAGCCAGACATTATTTATTCTAAACTGTTTTGCTGGTTTTTTTTTTATAACCCAAGAATAAAGTTTATCTCCAGGGAAAACTTACTCTTGTACACAAAATACCAACTCAACCCCAGGCTCACAGCTGAAGATAATTTAAAACTCACAGAACCTCTTATAAATTGTTATGACATACCTTAAATGCATTCCTCTTACCTTTCCTTGTGCCTCAAAAGGCGAGAATTTGCAGAGAACTGCACAATCCAAATCTTTTATTCTATTTTAATTTCCAGGCTTCTATTAACAACATTCTAGTGAAGCTTTTTTTCCTGCAACCAACTGTTCTGTCTTCTATACGACCTCTGTTCACACCAGGTAGACAACACATTCCATAAAGGCACATGTACTCACAGAACTCCAAACTCCTCCTCTAATCACTGAATAAAAGGAGCAAATTCTGCCAGTGTGCACCACCCAAGCCACCAGCTTGTCCAATGATAAAAACTGGACCTAGTCAACAGATCAGCTGAAATGCTTCTAAGCAGGCAGAACGAAGCTTGTACTGCTAGTGGTATAGTGAAATCACTATTGTGCTTATTTTTACAACTGACATTCTGAAAGAGGGGATGTGTTTTTTGGTTGCTTGCATCCTTCTTTTTTTTTGGCCATTCTCACAGGGCAGCTAGATTTCAGTTGCTTCAGCTGTGTTCTGTAAAAACAGGCTTTTTCTGCACTTTCAGGTAGATACATTTCATTACAAGTTCCATCTTGCCTGAGTGCATTACTGTATACTGTTTATCTGATGTGATCCATCATCATTTCTATTACTGCATTAGCAGTTAGACATACAGTTAGCATGTCATTTCTTCTTACCTGCATCGATGGCACATGGGTAATGGTATCGGAAGGAGCAGCCTTTGTTGTAGCAGCCTAAGGTGGCTCCCGGTTCCTGGCAATGGGAACATTTCTGAAAGGGAAACCAAGAAATGGCAATGAAAACTGTAACAATACTTCCAAATATCTGTATTTTGCTGGGAATCGACCATGTTCCAGCACGCATTTCTTGAGTAGCACAGTGTTATGTCTTTACACGCCATGGAAACAAAGGTCTTTTGATAAGCTGTTTCAAACGCAAAACTTTTCAGCTGTGCTTAACCAGGCAAGATACACCAAATGCTCACACCAACCATTCAGACAGAACTTGGAACGCTTCTCTCAGATCCATTTCACTGACCCATGTTTCAGCACCTGACAATGACATCAGTGTTAAAATTGGAAAAGAGCTTTTTTGAATCTACAGCAGCTTAAAAATGAAAATTAGCATGACAAAGATGATTTAGAAGACACCATTAGCGTAAAAGTAATTTGCTGACATCAGTTTCATCCCCACTAGCTGTTCAGGAAGATCAAGGCCAAGTTGAACATTTTTTCACAAGTGATGAGGAAACGTTTACCTGGGGCAGGGGAAGATGCCATCAAGGAAAAATACCTCACTGTCACAGAAATGGCACTTCTCCTGAGGAAGTGCTCGCAGTGCCAGAAAGATGCTACACATTTATTTTCAAAGTAGAAAGATTCATCTGATGAACATGTTCAAGTTCCATTACCTAAATCCTATCGCCTCAACTGGTCAATGATGTATTCGATCATATTATCAGACAGATGTGAACGCAGCAGGATGAAAGCCACTCACCCATTTACTTCATCCCAAGTGACTTTACGGAAGTAGGCCTACCATGCACCTCATTCAGAAAGCAACTCTTCTTACTGAATGGATACAGTGAGTGACTTTCATTAACTAATCTCAGATTCTGATGAAAGCTGATTTCTGGCAAGCTGATGTTTTTCAAAGAAAAAAACACGCAAGTCACATCTAGTGAAAGGCTGAGAGACCGCTCCTGTTTAAAAACTAAAATGCAAGAAGACTGCTGGCAGAAAAACATGAACTACAACTTCTCAGATGTACCTTAGAAACATAGGAACTTTGGGTTTGCTGATAAACGTGACCAACACAACAGGGCTTCGTATACCTGGCACAATTCACCTTGAATTCAGGCTATGAAAAGTCGCCTTGGTCAATGATTACACGTGGATGAGACGACCTAAAATCTCTCTTTCTTTTGGAGAAGCTGTTGTCAAATTACATGTACTCCATCAACTCTACCAGCATGCAACAGCTGTACAGCACATGGAACAGATGTGCTTGAACCAGCAGCATACCTGGCACTGCACAAAAGCACCATTTTTTTTCTGCCAAACAAGGAGGCTTATATGCCAGGATGGCCACATCAGCGAGACAGCACTTCTTACATCCCTGACTTACACATGTGCGGCAGTGCAAGCCTGCAGGACAGACGTGGCCAACGATTACAGCCACAGAGAAATCCCTCACTCCAAACAAACAGGGTTTTGCTTACAGCACTTCACAAAAACCCTAGGAATAGCTGACAGTTCTTGCTCTTCCTGCTACTCTGCGCGATGCAGACAGCGATGACGAGGTTGCATTTAAATGACTGAACGAGGATGAAAGCAAAATTAGCTCCAGCCATAAACCAGGTGGCCCTCTTCAAATCAAAGCAGACGCAACTAGCAGCAAAGCTTGTGAGGCATCACTTCTTCTGACATGTACAACTCTAGTCTCGAATGCTGCCTTCTCTTTTCAGTTATGCCAAAGCTTTTCGAGCCTGATCTTCAACATTCCCTTTTTCAGCATTCCGATTTAATATCGCTTCTATCTTCTAAGCAGCGAACGTGTGTCATGACAAACTACTATTTATAATGTAAGGAAAGTGCCCCTGAGGCCAAAAGGAGACACCCAGGAAGCTTATTTTTGCCTGTCAGAACATGAATGCTGGTTTCCAAATGTAAAAAAAAAAAAATAATAACATCTAACACAATATTTAAATGCACACTGAAACACATGGACCTCTAGCCAAACTGCAATGTAATTCGCTCTCTCATGGGAGTAAAACCAAGTTTCATGTATAAAAAATGGCTCTTCCTGGCTATGAAATCAACCCTAGCAGATTATTGTGTACTGGCAGCAGTCCCAGATTCACCTATGCCAAGTATTCACAAATGCAGCTCGAGGAGCTCTGGATCAGAGTGCTTTACCTGTAAGCTTTATTCTCCCTCTCAGATGTGGCTGACTAAGATTAATTATTCTAAGAGGACAGAGCCCAAATTGACTATTCTTTTTGAACACGGTTATGAATTTCTAGCGTTGTCCCTCAGAGGCATTCTGTCCTCCCCACTTTATCTGGTCTTTGAAGTACCACTGCGCCGTTGCAACAGCAGAGGTCATTCTTCCCCGGAACACTGCGTCCTGTACAGAGCAGCCAACAGGAGCCTACGAACTACAACAGCAGAGATTAAACTGCAGCTGTGTCAAATATTTCTTAAAACTAAAAAGGCACGTCGTAAGAGCGCGCTGTGCCATACAGCTGAAAACAAAAAGACCCCTAGCAACACTTCTGATACTTTTCCAAATGTTAATTTAGTCTTTGAACTCATTCTTCGTTACGTCGAGTGTGGTTCATCCTGCTATTCTGAAACTCGCAGTGGGAACACGACCGGCGTTCTGACGAACT
Source organism: Numida meleagris (assembly GCF_002078875.1). Taxonomy (NCBI): domain Eukaryota; kingdom Metazoa; phylum Chordata; class Aves; order Galliformes; family Numididae; genus Numida; species Numida meleagris. Next base: position 50,067,193 of record NC_034409.1, on the reverse strand, counting down.
TTCAGTGTGCCCACAGCACTCAGCTGAGAACGGGCACAGATATTTTCATATGGGTTGTAGTTGGGACTGATTAGACAGGAAAAGTGTGCGGTTAAGATGGCTGAGGATGAGCACTGAGTCCCTTCTTCCCTCGTTTTCAGTCTGCCTGACCAACTAGATTATTGCCAAGGTTACCTGCAGCTACGCCCACAACAGCAACTCCCCAGTGGACTACACCACCATTGACTGCTCAAGGCAGAGATCATCTGCTGCTGCTGGCTCCCCTGCTGCTGAACAAGTCTCCATTCTGCCAGATGCTTCTGCTTTTCACAAGCCACTGACAGTCTAATGGCCCCATTTCTCCTACCTCCTGGGACCCCCGACCATCTGCTTCTTCCAGGAGAAGCAGGGGGAACCACAACACAATAACTACTCTTTTCTTTTGAGTCCTTCCTTCTTGACACACCACAGAACGACCGAACAAAGCAGAAACCCTATGAAGTTATATGGTCTAAAATAACTTAGGAGTCTACCACTGAACCTTTGAAAGAAACGATAATAATGCCACGTAGTTTCCAAATGTCTGCAGGTTTTCCTAAAAACAGACAGAATATATCAAATATAACAAATTCTAGATGGTTTCAGTCTTCATTTCCAAGACACTACAGTTGTGTCTTGAAAGATAAAAAGACGCATAGCTCCTGTCAACACTTTTTGAGGCTCTGGTGAGAACCACTATCCTTATGTATTTATGTTCCATAAATAGACAGATAGACAATGGGGTACTCTGCAAAACTTCAAAAACTTTCTAAAACCCAAACAAAACCATGGAATTTCACACATGAAATAAATAAATTGGGCTCAGTGACCTCTTATCACTCTATTTCATCCATGAGCAAATCTTCACCCAAAGTCCACCCGTCATCCTGCAGCCACTCACCAGCAGAGGGTAGCAGCCTGCTTGTCACCTCCACAGGAATTAGAGCATTCCTAGCTAGGGAAGCAGCACTCAGCCTCTCCTGGGAAGAGAAATTCCTTTTGCTCAGCGAGCAGCCTGCTTAACCTGCCCTGCCTGACAGAGCTGAAGGCTGGTGCTTGCAGTGTGCTCCCAATGGGAGGTGCCAACGGGCAGCAATCATTGCCAGGCAGCTAATCAACTCCTGGCTTAAATTAAAGAAAAAAAGAAGAAAAAGAAGACCACACAGTGAAGATTGATTCAGAGGTCCTATCTCCACAATTCATCTCTGGCCACAGCGCACATACATCTCACTTAGAATAGGCTGGAGAGACTGAAAAGTGCCATTTAGAAGAGACACTCCATCCCTTGAACTAAATTATCAATAGTATTAAAGCCAGATACAGTGTCTCTACTCCTCCATGCTATTAGCAACCCATTTCTTCCTCGTTACAGCTCATCATTCTCTGTCTCCCAAAATGAAGTAACACCAACATGAAGTGTGAGCAGCATTAGGACAGACACCACAGCTCAAAGGAGAGGTTCTGATTCACTCACAACACTACAACATCCTCTAGCTGCATTCCTTTTGCTTTAAGGTTTTTGGGTTGGCTTAGGTTTGTCATACAAGCTTCTTCATTTTTGACTGGAGATGTTTTTAGGACTCTTTTCTTGCCCACTGGTTGCCTCTTTCAGGTTCTCACCAGTGCCCCACACTCAGGCTTCATTCTAAATTCCTCTCTCCAAAGTACAGCACTGTGTTTTCCTTTGCACTCTGTTTTCTTCCCTTTTCCTTCACCTTGCTTCCTACTTCCTTATTTTAACTCTTCCTGAATACCACCGTCAAGAGCACATACATGGAATAAAACGCAAAGCAACAACCAAAGGTTACCTGAAAACAAAAGCCAGCTGAAGGAGAAAAAAGAAAGAAAGAAAGAAAGAAAGAAACGTGGCATTAATTAACAGGCTAAGTCTTCACTTTCTACGTTGTACAAATTTTCTGCACTGTTTCAATTCTATTCCCCGCTGTGCTTCCTGGCAAGTGGGGCACGGGGAGATGACTGCACCCAGGGAGCTGAGAGGAAAGCTGTGAGATGTCTGCTGCCACACACAGTGGTGAAAAGTGCTGTATGCTGTAAGGGAAAGGAAGAAGTGATTTTGGGAGACTGCTGTTAAAAAGGGACTGAGATGGAAAAAGATGAGGGTGGACTGACACTGCTAGGAAGCAGGAGAAGAGAGTTTCTTCGCTGATGTAGAGATACTGATTAATGAAAAACTGCTTTTGTGATTGGGGCTTGAGATAACAAGCAGCAGTAAAGGATACGGAATGGTTTGCTCTACTTCCAGTAAAACAATTAAGTTCTCCAAAAAACAGGCACAGAATTTCAGAAAAATAAATCCCACAATTAAAAAGAAGTAAAAAAAAAAATCCTTCAAACTTGCACTGTGAAGTTGTACCTCTCCTCAACGGGGATCTACTTCTGCAGCAAGCAAATCAAGTATCAATAAGGAAAAATAATCGCAAGAGCAGAATTGGGCAGCTATCGTGAATTCAACAAACTAAGGACTACTTTAGATTTTGAGATTTCAGCAAACAGATAAATCAGCGATCTGTAAGATGCCACTGCTGGGCTGTAAAGCTGCACGAGGAAACACAGTGAAGAGTCAGAACTGCAGTGCTGCATGGGCTGCTGAAGCATAAAGGGAAGCTGCAGCTCAAAATGGATGGCTCGGAAAAGAATGAAATACCAGAGCTAAAAAATGTCTTAAAAAGGGAAATCCTATTCGATACACACAAAACAGATTAAACTGATTACAGTACAGCAGAAGTAATTCAAACGAACAGTGAACAGATCTATTTCCCCCAACTTCTAGAAAAAAGAGAAAGTAACAAGAATAGAAATAAATGGTTTGTTATGACAAGGAATGGTTTGCAGCAAAGATTTCTAAGGCCCTATGCGGACACCTGGGCTGTTCGTAACAAATCTCAAAATGAGGATGAACAATAAGGTGAGAAAAGTTACAGACCATGCAAAACTATCCAAGGGAGTCAAATCTCAAGCCAATGGTAAAGAACTGCAAAAAGATCTTACTATGCTGGGTAACTGCATGATAAAATGGGGATGAAATTTAATGCTGGTAAGTCCAAAGCGATAAACATGGAGAAAAATATTTTCACCTATGCATATACATGATTATAGACTCTAAATTTGGTATTATTACTCATGAGAAGATATTAGAAGTCATCCTAGACATACCATACAGTACTTGCAAGTGCAAAAAAGCAAGAACAGAGTTATTAGGAACAGAAACAGATAACGAAAGTAAAGTCTTCATTAAGTCCATGTATTAGTCTTGTAGTATCCTGACATCCTGAATAGCGGCGTGCGTGGTTTTGGTCACCCTATCAGTAAAGGAACACAACAGATCAGGAAAAATAACAGAAAGACCAGAGAGATAAACAGGAATATGAAGAGCTTCCGTGTGGGAAGAGAGTTAAGTATTTTGGAAAAAGAGGTAACTGAAAGGGGACCGAGATCTACAGATCAAATATGGTGTGCACGTGGGAATGATTCCCAGCCACTTTCAAGGAGGAGAAGCAAATAATGTGATCATCAGACTGCAGGTTAGAGATTTAAAATGAATCCACTTCTCTACACAACAAATAATTAGACTATAAAACTCAATGCCAAGGGCGGCTGCGCTGGCCAAAAGACAAGCCATTTCAACATCAGATTAGGCAAATTCATCAGGGACAGGTGCGTCACTGGCTGTGAACAGAGATCTGAACGAGACAACTCTAAAGCTGTGACTGGTAAAGCAGACAGAAAACATCTAAACATCTCTCCACACACACCTGGTTTGCTACCCACCTCCAAAAATAACTGCTCCTGGCCATTACTGGAGATGGCACATCACGACAAAACGCTTTTGTACCTGCCCAGAATGGCAGCTTTTCTGCAGACCGAGAGATTTGACTGTAAAATTCCCCAACAAACAACAAAAGTCCCGTGACTATTAAAAGGAATGCAGGCACCCAGAAGTACACTGTGAGGTTACAAGCTTTTAAGATTCCTCATCTTGCCTCTAGAACAGGAAGGCTGAGCTGAACTGTAACACTATATAAAAGGGCTGAAATCTGATCTAAGCAATGAATTCAAGTTCACTGCTCCATATAAGACTAAGTGCTCCATTCACTTGGTAGAGCGATCAAAGGCTTAAATGTGCATGAACGTATGCTAGGAGAGGACACTGGAGAAAGGCTGAGAAATCAAGGGAGATATGAACCCTCCCTGCCTCTCAGGCAATGGAAAGAGAGAAAAACAAATGAAATAAGGACGGAGCACAGTTGAACTTGAGTAGACTTCAGATACTTCAGGAATACACTGAAGGTTAACTAGAACAGATTCAGCAAAACTAATGAAAACTGCTAACTTAAAATGGCGATGGAAAAGCACGTGTAATTTAAATTGAGCAGGCTAAGTATGCCCCTCTGCAGGCAATACATTTTGTGTTTTAAAAGGAGTATTAATAGCCAGACCAGCATGCCCAAGCAGACCAGAAATGCCTCAGTCTTGTTTCCTTTGACAACAAAGTGCCACCCTGAACAAGAGAAACATTTCAGACAACCACTTAGGAGTACAGGGATTTGAATTTGCTAAAGCGTGCAAGTCTGTCTAAAAAAATTACACAGTTTATGTTATCTTGGCTATTCATTTGGGGATTTAAATGTGCAACAATAAGTGCAATTTAGCTAAGAAAAGGTCTGAAAGATAGAAGAAGAGACTTAAAAGAGAGAAAAGAAATTCAAATTTTCAAGCAGCGATTATGTGATAAGGAGATAACACGGCTGCAGGAACAGCACGCTCAGCAAGAGAGAGCATTTACTCCAGTTGGATTTTCTGCCAGTCCTACAGTTCTTTCCCAGCCATTCTGGGTACTGATTATGGGAAACATCCAAGTATGTGAGCAATCTCTACTTAACACAAGGTCCGATGAATGCAGTGTAACACAGCACCAAGCAGTTGCCTTCAAACAAAGCAGCAGCATCACTGTGAAAGAAGAGGTTTTGGATAAATTAATTACCAAAAACGCTCCTTCATAAGGCAACACATTTCAATAAAATGACTGGAATGACAGAAAAAATGACATAAAGAAGAAAACTCAAACTCAGTTCTACATTTGCACTGAGGAATTTGTTTTCAAGAGGCCATATGCACAATGGAAACAATCTTTCTCCAGTTCAAAAAAAAAAAAAAGTTTAGTATTTATGAAAAATAAACGGGAAGTTGGAAGGGACCTGCAAAGACCACGACCCAATCACTTCAAGGCTAACCAGAAGTTAAAACGTATTATTAAGGGCATTTATCCAAATGCCTCTGGAAGATTGATGGGCACAGAGGAGCAACTGCTTTGCTAGGAAGCCTGATCCAGTGTCTAACCATCCCTATGGTAAAGAAAAGACTCAAGGAAATAAGAAGGTCTGCTTCGTTGAGTTATTAGAGGCTCATCAGAAACAAATGTACAGGCTTAAAAAGCTAAGATAGGGCTTCTGAGCAAGGCAAACTGTAAACGGAAAAGATTTTGACAAGAGATTAAATACCAGTGCAACCTAGCAGGAAAACAAGGTGCAGAAGGATTCCACCCCTGCTAACAATTCAGCCTGTAACATCGCACAGAAATAAGGCAATTGTCATTATCTATAATAATCTCTGCAAGCCGTCGTCATAAACAAAGCCCCACTGTGCAAGACGCTTCTGTAATGCTGAGCAAAACGCCGGTGGAGGCAAAGGGGTGAAGTGGGAATGACGGGACTGGGAGTGGAGTCTGTCAGCAGCAGGCAGCACATCCCTTCATGGCAGAAATCCCAGCAAGGAGGGCTTTGAAGAAATGCACAAAGGAAAACAAAGGCAAACGTGCAGGTTTTTGAAAGTGACACACTTCATTTAGGGAAATACGGGATGCGCTGGCAGGACGTGGATCAGAAATTCTTGAAGGCAAACAAAGGAGAAGTATGCAGGCAGCTGCTGTAATGAGGGGTAATCTGAGGTGTAAGGAAGGGGGAAGCAAGCAGATGAGTGTGAAAGAAGCAGGCATGCAAAAATGATGGCTTAGAATTTTTTTAGCAGTATTCCCAATGGATGTTTATTCATTAATAATAATTCTTAGATTCAGATCTGAAGAGCTGCTCCTCAGAGCAGAATACGCGCCACTGCCAGGTGAAAGGTACAGTGCTCACCTCACACATGAACAGTATCACTCCAGGAAAAGGAGATGTCTGCAGAACACAGAAATACTGCTCTGTGGCTGAAAAGAAAGCAACGGGGAGATGGCAACGCGGCCCCGAGGAGCAGAACCCAGAGCGTGCAGAAATGCTCCCCAGGGCCACTGGTGGCTGCTGCCCAGCGGGAATGAATGCCCGGGAGTACATCTCCCTGTAGTGATGTGCTGCCACGGAACGCACACGTGTTAAGAAGAGAAAAAAGCAGAAAAAAGCTGGAATGCAAGCTCATGAGCGCGAGCAATAGATAACCAGTCACAGACCGGGGAAATGAAACAACTCAGTAATAGGCACTGATGAAAAGACCTCAGATACAGAGGAGGCGTTCGATGTTAAAAAGAAACAACCCTGCTGGCCAAAAATGTGAATGGGCTTAAAGAGGAATGTGTTAGCTCACTATTCAATAATCACCAGAAAAAAACAAAAACTACAAACAGTGATGATATATGTGCTGCTTAAACTGCTCATTACAATAACGACTGCTTTTCTGAAGTGACTTTAGTTTTTAACATTGCAGAATAGCTGGCTGGCCAAAGACACACACCACAGAGAAGCCTCCAATGGGCGAGGAGCAGTTCAGAAGTGGCAACAAATATAAAGAGCAGCAAAAAGTCTAAGGCCAGACGGCGTTCCAGTTGGATGGCACAAAGAGCTGGGGTGGCGTCAGGAGTTCCTCTGAAAGACAGGCTTGATGCTCCACCAGGGAAAGAGCTTCTTTTGCCTAGGGAGTAGTGTAGTTCCCCAAAATGTAAATGGAAAAAAAGAAGATAAGGGACCATAGAATTGTATTTCTGAATCACAGAATGGCTTGGGTTAGAAGGGACCTTAACAAGCACCTAGTTCCACCCTCCCTGCCACAGGCAGGGTTCCCACCACTGGATCAGGCTGCCCAGATAACAAAGATCTCTTGGTCTCAGGTCAGGACACCACTGAATCGTGATAAAAATAGAAATATCATCTAACTACATCTAGCTTCAGAGAATCATAGAATGGCATGGGTTGAAAAGGACCTCAAAGATCATCGAGTTTCAACCCCCTGCTGAGTGCAGGGTCTTCAACCACTGGACCAGGCTGCCCAGAGCCACATCCAGCCTGGCCTTGAATGCCTCCAGGGACAGGGCATCCACAACCTTTCTGGGCAACCTGTGCCAGTGTGCCACCAACCTCCAAGTGAAAAACTTCCTCCTGATATCTAACCTAAATCTCCCCTGTCTCAGTTTAAAACCATTCCCCCTTGTCCTTTTGCTATCCACCCTTGTGAACAATTGTTCCCCCTCCTGTTTATACACTCCCTTCAAGTATTGGAAGGCCACAATGAGATCTCCCCGGAGTCTTCTCTTCTCCAAGCTAAACAAGCCCAGTTCCCTCAACCTTTCTTCATAGGAGAGGTGCTCCAGCCCTCTGATATCTTGGTGGCCCTCCTCTGGACCCGTTCCAAGGGCTCTGCATCTTTCTCGTACTGAGGGCCCCAGGCCTGGATGCAGTACTGCAGACAGGGCCTAAGTGTAATGTTAAGTGCATACAAATCCATGTAAGATCAAAGAATCATTAAGTAGGAGAAGACCACAAAGATCATCCAGTCCAACTGTCACAGCTGATCCCTACCATGCCCACTGACCGTGTCCCTCAGTGCCACATCCACATGGTTCTGGAACACCTCCAGGGACAGTGACTCCACCACCTCCCTGGGCAGCCTGTTCCAACAGATATCAATCTATGCTAAGATAAAAAGGACTGGTCTGAACCATACAGTACTGGAAATAAGTCACTGTGCAAGACCAAGAAGGAATTTCATTTTCATTTGAGGCAGAAATAGAAGGATATGGGCAATTTTGGTTTTAGTTTATTTTACACAGGCACCCCCTCTTCTCACTCCTTATTCCTCCATCTTCTGAAGGCTCTCACTCAAAAGCAGAAATGTAAGTCAGCAGTAAAGTACTCTTTGTCAGGCAGCATCAGAGACTCAGAATGGAAAATTCTTCTTTTGGCATCACTCTTGAAGCTATTTGTCCAGAAAGCAGAATTTGTTGGTAGCTTTGTCAAAACTCTTATTCCCCAGGATCTGTCTCCGCATATTTCTGCTTAGTGGCATCACTAAAGAACCTGTATTCTTGCCAATCACAGTGTGTGACACTTCAAAGGAAGGATAATTAAATTCAAGTACAGGAGTGAAGACTGCATACAAAAATTCCTAAAATATTTTTATATACCTACAGTGCAGCTAATGGAATTATTCTACTCTAATGTAAACAATTTCCTAAAATTAACATCTAAAAAAATTGCTGGTTTTCTGTAAAGCAGCAGTTATGCATTGTGTCAACCTTGACATTTCAGTGGTAAATTCAACTTGGAGACCCTCCTCCATAAAACAAGTTTTAATAATAAATATACGGGGAAGTGTCAGTACATTTAAGCTAGGATCTTCAGCATTTTAACTTCCTACAAGAAAAGAAAAAACTAACATCAGATGAACACACAACATCTTCATTACCTTCTGTGGAGCGGAATCTCCATGATACGTGCAAAAACTTTAGAGCGACTTACCTTCCTGTCATTTCATCTATGCAACTAAAATACACGAGCTCGTATCAGCTCTCCAACTTGCCATTTAATTATGAATATTTGAAACATATTATAGTTTCAGTTTCCAAAGAAATCTGCAAGTCTGTCTTGATGGTCACAAAATGAATGTTTTTAAAGCACATTTTACTGAGACTTGTCAAAGGTCACAAAGGGAGACAGTACAGGCACAGGCTTTGAAAGAATCACAGCCCTCAAAACAGAACTCAAGTACCTGAAGTTGGCTCATCCACTCTTTTTAGAGTCTCCATGCAGAGCAGCATTATCTTTTAGAGAAAAGTCCCCATTTCAGAAATTCATGCCAGGACGTACTTTTTCTCTCTCTTCGTAATAAAGCTTTTATGAGCTTCACACTCTTCTTTAATCATCAGTAATTTTCTTAAACTTAGAAAGCTCGAGTTCTCAGTAAGAATAATTTAAGAAAGGAGTCAAAGGAGCAAGAAAGGTTGCAGTTAGAACAGCTCAGTGCAAAGTACCAACAGAACTGTTTGAAGGCTGCTCTGAAAGTAGTGCTTATTTCATTATGTTGGCCCACGACATCAGAGATGCTCTTGCAGAATAGGCTGAGCTTCCCACCAGTATTCTTTTACATTTTGTTGCCGTGTGACAGAGGGCAGCAGGGGGCAGTCTGACAAAATGGTGTCTGACATGGAAGTGCGTATGAAGCAAGGGTGTGTCACTGAATTCCTCTATGTGGAAAAAAAAAAAAGGCACTTATTGACATTCACTGAGGCTTGCTGAACAGTTATGGAGACCAAACAGTGGATGTGAGCACAGTGAGGCAGTGGGTGGTGTGTTTCAGCAGTGGTGACAGCATCATGAAACACTAGCTATGTTTCGGATAGCAATGCAGATTTTTTTTTTTTTTTAAATGAGCACGGCATGCAGGCTCTTGTTCATTACTGGCAAAAATGCATTGCTAATGGTGGTGGCTACATTGAAAAATAGCTGAGAATTTGCTCTACCCAATAGTGTTATTGCACTCTGTTGTAGCTTCCATGCAAATATATAGGAGGCATTACTTGCAGAGGACCTCTGTATTTTGCTAAGGGTGAAAGCACAAGAAATGAGAAATGTGTTAATACTTAAGAGATTTAACTGTAAATCAGAAGAAAAAGTATAAAGGAGCTAGAAACAGAAAAAAATACATCACTGGTATGTGAAGAACACATAACCAGTTTTTACCTTCAACCTTTATTTTTTTGCTTAAATAGAAAAAAGGTTGGGACATGGACAATTAGTCAACTGAGCTAAGACATAAGTATTTAAGCTATGAGCAGTTGTGCAAGCAGCTCTCAGAAGAGATATGCAATCTATTTATACCATTGCTAGCCCAGGTGGGGACAAAACAGCACAGCTGGTACATGCAGAGCTCCAGGCATGCTTTGCTACTCCAGTATTAGTCTTGGGTAGTCACCAGTGTATGCCAAGTCCTACACTGTTATGTCTGCTCTTACCAATGATTCGGGAAGTCTGAAGACAACAGTAGATCTACATGATACAGACACAGTCTCACCACTGCTGGAATTTCTCAAAAGAAGCTGCAGCTATTTCAGTCTTCTTAACTGCAGAGAAATGCCTGCTTGAGGTTACCCTGGCTGGCACATCACGCTTTTCCCTGTATCAGTGCTGACATTGAGTCAAGAAAGCTACTGCAGCCAATAACAAATAGATTGATAAATATCTGGTGGGGGCAGTTTGCTGGCCAGATGAGCTCCCTCCATTAGCTCAGACTCAGAGCAGTGGTGCTGGGAGAAGGGAAGGCACTGCGGAGAAGAATGACTCCTAGTACCTGTAATGGAGGCTAGGCTGAAGTTACCACTGTACCTCCTAACTGTTCCATTGAAAGGTCTGAAGTAGCTCATCATGGACACTCACCTCTCTTTTCTATCTTTAGTAGCAAAATGCTAAGACTGCTTTGCGCTATTCCCATCATCCTTCCACCCTCCTCTCTACCACCTTATCTTACCCCATGCCCTCCACTCATCCTTCCCCTAACTTACCACACTATAGCAGAAAGGATCAAGAACAACTGCTCCATGAAAAATGGCTATTTCATCATTTTAGCAAGGGATTCTGAAAAAGCTTTCAGTCTGGGTGAAGAACGGGCTAAGGCTACCTATGAAGCTGCATTAAGAGAAGCTAGTGTTACTGAGAGCACAACTGGAAACTTCAGCAGGCCTTTTGAGGAAGACTGTTGTTTTGCAAGTTCCACCAGTGAGAGGGCGTCCACAGCCAGACTCTGTGTCTTCGGCCCAGGCTGTACCGCTTCGATCATTTGCACCAAATCTTGTTCCTATCTCCCTTCCTGGCTCTACATAGCAGTTGGTTTCCCTCAACAGCTCACTCCTATATCAAGATTCACATCCCCATGTTCCCCAAGCAACCCTGTGCCCCCAGCTCCAGCTACATGCCTTCTCAACATGGCTCAATCCACTTATGCTCACCCATAGCTTCAGCAATACAAGACTGCTGTTAAATGCTAATTACTTACTAATGAAAACTAATCATCATGCAATTAAACTTTAATCACTAAGCAGCTGGCTGAGATCCAACCCTTAACAATGAAGGTTCATTAATAACTTTTCTCAAAGTGCTTCATCCATGAAGACTATCCTGTACTTCACACAGAGTCCATGAGAGTACATGAAATTCTGATGGAAAAATATTTCTTTGTTAAGAAAGAAAAAGCTAACAAGAAAATAAACCAGTTACAACACAGCTTAAAAAAATAGTACTGTTTAGGTGAAAAGAATGGTTTTAAGGTGCAAGTGGCCCAGACCTCACTCCTGGCTTCCTCCATATCCTCAGGCAACATGTGCAGTACAGACAGGGAGCAGCTCTTCTCTCTGATTCCCTTCTCTTCAGAGTAATGTTCTTCAAGGCAAAAACTATCTTCTGAGTTTTAATTTTTGCTATAGTTTCTAAAATTATTACATGAATCCTCATCATAGTTTTATTTTTACCCAGCTCTTCAAATCAAGAGAATTAATCTCACCTCTTTCAGAATACATTTCTCTAATTAAAGAGTACATTGGGGTTATATAACTGGGTTTATAATGGACGGATGAGAATTACTCTTTTCAAAGATAAAAGTTTTATAAACTGGTGCATTATAGTAAATAAAATTACACCACCATCAGAAAGTTTCTCAGTTATGACCCTACACCATTCCCATCCCAGTCCCAAAGCATTATGCTTCTATAGCTAAGTACTGGGTTTGCTGTGTAGTGTTTGAAGAGCTTTCCTTTCATCTGAATAGAAGAACCTGAACAGCTGAAGCATTATTTTGTTTACTCAGTGATTAAAGGTTTCAGGATGTTTATGTTTAAAATACTTTTTATTTGAAGTCTTACAAAAGATATAACAATTCTAACAATCCATACAATAGTTTCTAACAGAAAGTTATGAATTTTTACATTCATAAATTAACCTTTCAAACTGACTAAATAAACAAAATGTTTTGATTTTGAAAAGAAAATCTGCATTTTTGCCTAGTTTTAATCACTTATAAGGTATAAATACAGAGGTGTGGATCAGAATAAGCTTCTGAAGTTCTTGCATATCCTCCAACATCTATTTGTTACGTAGCACTCTCCTAATGATGGTAGAGGGATACAACTCAAGTGATTACCACCTGGAATCAGTCTTAAGTTCATTAAGTTAAAACACACACCAGCAGCACTGGAAGTCTCCTCCCCAGCTGTTGAGAAGTTTGCAACCTTTTTGCTAGCACAGCTTAAAAAGATTCAAGTTAAAAAGACACAACTGAATGACACAAAAAGGACTGCGTGAGTTTGTGGATAGCCAGGCAAAAGCTCTGAAGTTTTACTTAGAAAACTCCAGCACAGAGATTTACATACACATTTGGAAGAGCTTTTTAAAAATACACTTCAGTAACACGTATTTCTAAGTGAAAATTGTACACAGATTTTGAGAATCCCTGATGCATTATAGAAAGGCTACAACTGTGGAATGAACAAGTTGTATTTCACATTCAAAAGTTTTCAGTGCTCCTGGCTACACCTAACGTAAGTGGTTAAACATCCTATTCTTTCCCAATGCTCCACTGTCAGTAAATCTATTTTCTGCTTTGCCTGCTCAACATGCTAGACAAGCAAGATACAAAACCACATGTAAGCACTGACACAACGTCCATACTCCAGGATAAACTAATGGCAAAAGAGTCTGCCAAAGACACACAGAAATTACTTCCCTGCTCTCTACCCTTCACCTTCTCTCTGCCATATAAGAGGTTGATAATGGAGAAGTCTTTCCTGTCTTCCCCAAATGGTCTTTATGTTTGAAAGCTCAACTAAACTGCACTTCCTGGCACCTACAATCCACGATCATCAATTTGCTGCAGCCATTTTACCCAGTTTCTACTTGGGATAAAGGAAAGCAAGTTCTATCCCCCAAATGTAATTAAAGGCTTTCAACCACTCCAAACATTGGAATATATGTATCAGAAGTGCAGATGTAGGTTCTGTCTGTTCAAGTCTTCAGCAGCTAAGGATTCTGATACCAACACAGCACTGCTGTGAGCTCCACAGCACTATTCATTCACACTTGTAGGTCCCTACCAGAGGTAAGCAGTGAACTGAGATACAACAGGGGCTCCACCAGGCTCTCATCTCTGCAGAGGCACACTCACGCACAACAGGAGTCATGACAGCACAGTCAGTTTCAGTAGCACAGCAGATGGCAATGCTTTTCTGAGAAAACCGAAACAGAAATTTGCTATTCAGCCTTTCAGAATTTCTTCTCTACCAGAAATTTCATGCTTGTTTTTATAACACTGCAGAAGAATTCCAAGGATGCAGCCATTTACTGAGAAATTAAATATTATCACAGAATCACAGAATGGCATGGGTTGAAAAGGACCTCAAAGATCATCGAGTTTCAATGCTCCTGCTGTGGGTAGGGTCGCCAACCACTAGACCAGGCTGCCCAGAGCCACATCCAGCCTGGCCTTGAATGCCTCCATGGTCAGGACACCCACAACCAATCTGGGCAACCTGTTCCAGTGCGTCACCACCCTCCAAGTGAAAAACTTCCTCCTAATACCTAACCTAAATCTCCCGTCTCAGTTTAAAACCATTCCCCCTTGTCTTATCACTATCCATGCATGTAAACAGTTGCACCCCCCTCCTGTTTACATGCTCCCTTCAAGGATTGGAAGGCCACAATGAGGTCCTCCCACAGCCTTCTCTTCTCCAAACTAAACAAGCCCAGTTCCCTCAACCTTTCTTCATAGGAGAGGTGCTCCAGCCCCCTGATCATCTTACTGGCCCCTCCTCTGGACCCGTTCCAAGAGCTCCATGTCTTTCTTGTGCTATTAATCATACTAAGGACGGTCTTCAATAAAGAGCAAACCTGTTTTCAGCTCAGGCTGCCCAGGGCCCCATCCAACCTCGCCTCCAGGACCTACATGAATGGGGCATCCATAGCTTCTCTGGGCAGTCTGTCAACGATAACCAAGAACTCAACCACTCTTAGGGTAATAGGAGGATGTGACTCGAGATTTCATGGCAATCTTCACTTGTGTGGTTACAGCACACTAAAAGCTGCGGACAGAATAATAGGCAATGTTCTTCATCTACCCCTGTTTAAACCACTACTCACAGGTAGTTTTTTACTGTTACTGGTTTCCCTTTTATTCACCTCCACAGTAGAAATTCACCAGCTCCAGTGTCACTTCTTCCTACTCTGGAAATTCTTCCTTATTATTTCAGGTCTAGATACAAGAAACACAGGTTTTCCTTCCTGTGTTTGTCAGGCATGCAGCCTTTGAAGCAGATTATTACTTCAGCTGAACCATGACTTGATGTAGAACTTCACTCAATAGGGTTTTTGATAGGATTTCAACAAAGAAAAATTAAGGGAAAAGAAAATATGAAGAACCTGACTTTTTTTTCATCTAGAAAGGATAAGGAATAAGAGGACAACATTAATCTCCCATCACCCCAGAACAGTAGCATTGTAGGCCTAAACATTTCTAAGTAGTGGAGTCCATCTTGTGTTACAATTCATGCCATGCAAAGGTTATAATTACCAGTGGAAAGGCCCTGACAAGTCAAACAGAGCCCACGGTTCAGAGAGTAAGCTATTGGAAATGGCCGATCTGGCAGAAAGGACTCCCCCCTGTCTTGTCCGGTTTTCTGATCAATTAGCAGGCTAAAGATCAACCCACTGCGCCAGTGTGTAACTGGCCAATCCTCTACAAGGGAAACAACAGGAACAAACAGCTTTCTAAGACAATGAAACAGGGTCCTCCTCCTAGCAGCAACTCTCTCCTAGCCTGGCTCAGGGATAACAAAGCACACCTGCACCCAGTGAGACAACCAAAATAAAACTGACACCTTCAGACCATCAGCACTATGCTATTTAGGTTTCTGGGACTAGAAGCTGTTTTGCCACAGGTAGCTAACCTTCCACAGTCTTCTCAGTTTGTACTGAACTGCCAGCTGAGGCATCTTAGCAGCCATGACTTAGGAACCTTTTAAAAGCCATTACCTGCAGCGCACAGCAACGTTTTTGTCAAGCTTTGGTTTCCTAAATCTGAAAATATAGCTAGCTCATAGTGATTCCTCTAGGGACCTTTCTTTACTGCTTACAGCTAGGATCTTAAAAGGCAGAGGCACACAAATGAAAATGGTTCTGTGAATGCAACAGAGTAAACATCATTTGTATGCAACCATTATTTCCTTTATGGCACAGATTTCCCCAGATTGGTATCCTGGAAGATCAGCTAGCAGGAGTCTGAAGTGATCCAGAACAACTCTTCTGTGCAAAAGCTGTTTTCCAGGAAACCTAGGAAGCACATATTAAACCCATCTCTAGCCCAACAAACCAACAAATGTACGCTGAACGCAAGCCAGAAGTTTCCAAGGATTTCTTCCTATGTATGAGGATTAAAAGATTCTTCAAGATGAGAATGAAGCAGAGATTGATGAGAAAAAGGCATTACATTTTTCAGCCTTTTTTTCAAGACATCTTTAAAAGGGGGATAAACAAGTTTGCCTTTCAAGGAGCACCGTCATCAGAACCAAAGAGCTAAGATTTACATTCATCAAGGCCAATTCTAACAGTGATAAGTGGGAAAAAGAACAAGCAGAAATAATTCCTGTACTAGGCCAGAGCCTCTGCCTTGGAAGAAAGCATTTTACAGAAAGAAATCCCAGCATCAGCATGTCACCTCCTAGTGAACAGCTTTTTAGAAAAAAATCAAAACCAAACAACAGTAGAACTATCTATCTCCTTGGAGTCCGCAACTGTGACGTAAAGAAAGTTCTTTGGATTGTTCTTCTCCCTACCTGTAGCTTCTTAATTCTGAGAATGAAGACCATCCATTCGTACAAACTTTAAATCTGCTGAGGGCCAAAGTGGCTTCCTAATTTTGCCAGTTTCAAAGTAACCAAGACTTCAGTTTCTCATGAGTAGGAAAACAAAGAGAAGATGAACAAGGAAATAAAGGATTTTCTTAAAGGTACTTACAGCAAAGTGCACGCCGCTGTTAGATTTCCAAATCTGTAACTGCAAAGAAGTAGCCTGACATAACAATGAGATGCAAAACCAAACCAAAACACAGAAAGAATACAGATACCCTGTACCTTACCAAGAAAGGCCAGGAATCCTTAAAAATTCTGTGCTGCAGGAAGACTAGCCTCAAGGCTCTCTATATTGTAAGGCAAAAATATCACCCTCCATCTCTAATGATTGACTTTAAACAATTCAGAACCATGCCTGATCACCTTCAATATCTGAAAGCAAATACTCTAGAGGTGAAAAGCCCATCCAGCCCTAGGGAGACAGCAATTTCTCAGTTCAAGATTTCTTTAGCTATGGAACTGAAAATGTCTAATATAAGAAGGTCAGTGAGCACCCTTACTATGGTCTAACAATCAGTATTAAGAAGGAACGAGACCGCCTGGCAGGCAGGCCCATCTGCACAGACATCTAATTTAAAACTCAAAATAAGGAAAACTAAGATGCTCTGCATCTAAAGCAGCCCCATTCATCTGATGAACTCTTCATGATCTCAGAAACAAGGACCCCACTGGAATACACAGAAGTGCTTTTTTTTTTTTTTTTTGCTTTGAGGAATACAGATTCGACTGCTTTGTAAATCATCTAGATAATGCTTTCACATCATTTTCAGTCTAGGATGAAATCAAGCTTTAAAGAAAGCTCAAAGATCAAGAAAGTCATTTCAGTTTGATGAAAGCTTTTTTTTTTTTTTAAAAAAAAAAGAAAATACCTTCTCATTTCAAATTCTCCCAGAGCATCTGGTACTACTAGATCTTTGAGAAACTTCACATACATTTTAAGCTTTCTTTGAGATTGACTACGGGGCTGTTCTCCAAAAGCAGCCATGAGCCAGAGATATTTATTCATAAAAGGAACAGAAGATTTAACACAGCAAGAGAAACACATCAAATTCTTTGCCGATTCTGGAAGGCAAAGAAGAATCAGAGGTATCTGAAAAAATCCATAATAAACTTCTGTGGAAGCAAGGTGAGTTGGTGTGAGAAGAACAAACGTAGGACGAGTTACTTAGGCCGCTATCGTGGTTTATGGCCTTAGATCAGAATGCATTACATATATATGAGTTGCTCATTCCAGGCTTGTAATCCCTTCGTATGTCATAAGATAACGTCTTCCCTCTTCCTAGACCAAATTACCAAATGCTTGCACCCCCATTTACCTCATCTCTCCTGCTAGCAAATACCTACATGGTTTGCTTATCTGGTTTTTCAGGATGCATACACTGATGAACTGCAAGTCAGCTGAAAGAAAAGGAAAATGCACTTGCAAAGCAGGGAAGATGTATGGAAAGAGTATATGCAACAAGCATAGGAAATCAGTTGTCGGAGCCAGAAGGCAGTCCTCAGGCAGCAGGGCAGCAGAGAGCTTAGTTCAACACAGCCTTTCTACTGCCTGAGGATGGCTTGTGGCAGGTACGCCTCTGATATACTGACAGCCAACTCTGTGCTGTGTGTAACCCTCTCCTAAATGAAGGGGAGAAGGACACAGCTTCCAGAGAATACAGCACTACAATTTGCTACAGCAGAATAAAAAGATTAAGGAAAAAAATATGGACAGGAACTTAAACAACAAAAAAGCCCACACTAAAGCAAAAAAAAAAAACAAAAAAAAACCAAAAAAACAACACCCAAACCCATTCCATTATTTGTGATAGAAGTCAAGGAGAAAGATGGATTACTGCTACCAACATCATGAAGAAGTGCCCAGCATTCAGTTAAGACATTTATTACTGTGATTGCATAAGATAGAACGTAACAAGGTACACACAAACAGTCTGCATCTTTAAAGGTCCATGGCCTGACAGAGCAGTGGTGAGCACTGAACGGATACGTACTGCCCCTCATACGCAAAGAGTAAGCAGTATTTCCTACAGCCTTAAATAGGAAGAACTAGAAAAATAAAACTAAAATCATATGAGAAGATTCTTGCTGCTCAGATTCACCAAGTCAGAACAAGATGGCAGAGGATGGATTAAGGATGATGTAGACTCAAGAGCACTATCTGAAGCTAGAGTCTGAGACCTCACCATGAATTCAAGAGCCATCTTTAAACTTCTGACAGAAAAAGACAGGTCTGAAGCAAAAAGGAGGTTTTGTAAAACTGGAATAAAGCAAGTAGATTAACAGAAGTTCCAAAAGATTTGCACTCTGGGACTAGGGGGAGGAAAGCACAGGGAGAACCTTAGCAAACCACACAAAAAGCTGCAAGTAACGAACAACCACCTCTGCAAAGCCAGCAGAGAGAAAAAAAGGTAATCAAAAGAGGACACACACAGGAAACAAGGTGGAACAACGCCTAAAGAGCAGCAACGCTGGTGGTGACGAATGTAGCTGACAGAGAAAGGGAAATGAAGAACTGGATTTGAACTTCAGCTAGGAAGAGATCACAGTAAACACTGATTACAATTGTAGTAGAGCACAACTGAAGCCAAAGTGGAGGAGGACAAGCACACCAGACAAGCACTCAAAGAATTTTGAGATGAAAAAAGGGAAAGGAAATGAAGAGGTAGTCACAAAAGCAAGAGAGGCCACAGGCATTTTGTACGCTTCTTTTAAAAACATGAAACATTTGTGTCTACAGGTCACTACAAGGAAAAAAAACCCTCAGAGCTGAGTGAGTGATTAAAGGAAAAAGGTAAGAGAGAAAGGCCAGCAGGTTCAAGAGAGATAAGAGGACATTACTGTACCATGCCATCAGGGCAAATGAAAGGGTTAAGAAGAGGAGTGAGAAATTCCACTTGTGACAAGGAGATGATCCTAACAGTTGGAAGAAAGTGATAAAGAGTAGGCCAAAGTGTACTCACTCAGAAAATCACCAAGATCCCATACAGAGAAGGAACAAGATGTCGAACAACATGCAACAACGATGTAATAACACTGCTGACAATGGGCTACCATTTGCCAAGTCTGGTCAGATCTATCAGTACGGCCATGATGTTCCAATGGCCATAAACTCTTTGGAGGTACAGAAACATGAAAAGGATCACTGAAGAACAACTCCAAAAGCAGTTCAAGAATTTGAGAAGGCGTTTGCCGTTGGGAAAACAAGAATCATAAATGGGAGGACACACCCTGAGAACAGGAAAAAGGGAAAAATATGCTAGAGAGATCCAAACTGAAAATACTGGTGAACTGCAAGACACGTAAAAGGCTAGTTACATTGTAAGCAGAATCCAAATGATGTTGGAGATCCTGAAAGAAATCTTGCAATTATCAGAGATAAGAAATTCAGCACACAAACACTACTTGGTGAAAAGCAAATGAAATTAACTGACTTTATTTAATGAGAAGCTTGAAACAGGAATGCAGGCCAAATCAAGTTAGGGCAAAGAAGCATGTAATTACTGTCAAAGAACAGAGAGTGAAAAGGCAGAACAAGCCAGGAATCAAACTTGCAGAAGAGAGCTCAGGAGGAGGGAACCAGCTGCATGTAAGAACGCAGAGAGAAGATAAAAAACTAGGTCCCAAAGCCAATATGGTTCTAATGTGTCAGCTTCAGTCTCAGATAATCAATTATGAGTGCCTCCATCCACAACCAGGTGACAGTGAATAAAGCTCTCTTTGTCCCTGCTTTGATTTTACATCTCCCCTCACTCACTGTATACTTGCACTTTGGAGAACGTCAGATATCAGTATGATTGTCCTATAATTTGTACAGAACTCATCAATAGTCAAGCTACCCAAGTTCTACTCAAATTTACAGAATTCTGTCATTCCACTTCATCAACCTTAATTTGCAGGGACTGCAAATTCTCCGAGAACTGTGTAATATGTATTACAGTCAGAGAATAAATAATTCGGGTTTGAAGGGACCTCTGCAGACGTGTGGTCTAAACTCCAGCCCAAAGCAGGGCCAACTTTGAAGCTACCTTCAACTTCACAGGTAGAGTGGGTTGCTTTAGGACCTTGGAGTTGCATAAATGTGACTGGACAAGAACAGATAATCTACAACTTCTGTTGTTCCCCTCCCACTTCCAATCCCATATTTGACCACTCTCACTGTGAATTTTTTTTGCTCAATATTGAATTGGAATTTCCCTTGCTGCAACTTGTGTCCACTGTGATTTGTCCTTCCACTGCACAACTCCAAGAGCAGCCCCGGAGAGTACTAGTATCTAGCAGGATAGATAAAGGAAAAAAAAGATCACTGTAGTCACGAGAAAACTTTTGGACACAGGAAC
Source organism: Numida meleagris (assembly GCF_002078875.1). Lineage (NCBI taxonomy): Eukaryota > Metazoa > Chordata > Aves > Galliformes > Numididae > Numida > Numida meleagris. The sequence continues at coordinate 50,046,670 of NC_034409.1, read as the reverse complement.
TTTTAATAGGCAACATACATCCAGCTTTTTGAGGCCCCAAAATTCTGTCTGATCAGGTAGGTGTGGCAGAGATCTAAAGAAGGCCATCTGAAGGGCATCATTAGAGATTTATTTACAGATGAAAGATGATTGTTTAATATATGAGAGAAGAACAAGGAAAACAGCATTTCAAATGGTATGCTTAATGCAAACAAGCAAAAAAAACCCCAAAAAACAGCATAGTAAGTTTTGGTACTCACCATCTCTCTCGCAATCTCCACAGCTTCCTGCAGCCCATAGAGCCTGCCACAGACCAGGTAGATCCCATTGGCCCAGAGAATACAACCCTCATGGACCCAAAATTCATTGCTGTCAAGAGGTAGTTCAGGAATTTGTAACTCCAGCTCAGTGCCACCTTCTGAAGTGGGCATAGAGGGCTTTGAGTCCGAAGGAGTCTTTTCACCACCACTGCCACCTTCAGTGGTTGCTTTTTTACAAGAAGCTCCCCTTGAAAGTGACCGAGAGGCTCCACTACAGTCCTCAGAGCGGTGCCGCCTCTTAAAGCGGGGATGAGCAGCTAGGCTTCTTTGTTCCTTCTGTTGTTGCTGTTCCTCCTCTTCTTCTGTATCTGTCTTGGAACCATTAGAAGCACTTTTGTGCCGTACCTTGACCTTGCTCTGCATTTCTGTGGCCCTCTTTGGAGGTGGATTCTTGGGCAAGGTGGCTGCGTAATCCTGGGGGTAGAAAGGACCAAAGAGGTCACCCATGTTACGATAGCTGGCCCATTTGCCACACAGGCAGCAAACCAGATGCCCCAAGACAGAAGACTCTGTTACTACAGGGCCCTGCAGCATGAAAGTTGAGGTGGGCAGCACTTTGCTCTCCACATTGCTAGGAGGGGGTGTTGAAGACCTTTGTCCTTTCCGACCCCTCACCAATTTGTTCTGCTCCTCTTCCTCCGCATTAATGATTGTGCACACAGCTCCTAATTCACACTTGTTTACCACGTGAATGTAAGGGAAAAAAGACTTATTCTTGGAGTCAGTTTTATCCACAGCCTGGGTAGCATATTTAAGCTTGATCTCTGGTTCTTGAGGCTCCACGATTGGAGCAGCCCGTCTAGGCTTCCGCTTCCGTGGCTGTGCTGCAGGCTTTCGCCTCTCCCTCCTCTGCCTCTTAGGTTTTGGCTCACCACCAGCGACCCCTTCTGAAGACTGAGAAGGTACAGGTGGAGGTGGTGGGGGCGGTGGCAGTTGTTGCTGCTGCTGCTGCTGTTGTTGCTTCTTTTGCTTGTTCACACTCCCAATTGGTCTCCCCTTTTTCTTTCCAGAAGGAAAATACCCCTTTGGAGGGAAGCCATCTGGCTTGGGTGAAATGTTTGTCACATCTCCATCTTTTTCCTCAGACTTTGGGTTTGGTTCAGAAGTAAACACATTGGAAGGGGAAATTGTTTTTGAGTCTGGGAAGGCCAGAGTTCCAGCTCCGCTTACGGATCCATCGGACCTCCCCTGACCACTTGACTTCTGAGGAGGTGGTGCGGCACTGGATCCTGTCCCTTCTTTACTAACATTGGCAGTTTCAGGGGTGTCTTTCTTAGTTTTATCATCCTCATTGCCTTGCCACTCTTCTGAGGGTCGCGGAAGAGTTATTTCACTAGCTGTGTCCTGGCTTGCTGACCCCACTTGATCTGACAGCATCTCTCCTTTTCTCTTCTCAGCCTCCGGCCCATGTCCAGCCACACTTCCTCCCTCAGGTCCACTCTTAAGGGACAGAATGTCATCAAGAGTGACGGTATCTGCACCAGTTTCAGCGCTGTTGGTGGAAACACTTCTCCGAATATTGGGAGATGTAATTTTTTGAACAATTGCTTCCAGTTTTAATCCTCGCCCCTTTCTTGGGGGCAATATTTTGGTCTTAGCCGGGCTTGTGAGGGAAACAGCGGGACAATTCCTACCATCAGGACTTGGCAGATCCTTGAAGGAATCTCCCTTTGCAACTGGTTTGCCAACATCTTGGCTTTGAGATGAATGGGCATAGGAGTTGTATGTTTTATCAGCTCCTTCTTTTGCTGACGTCATCATTCGCCCTTTATCTTCACTGCCACTGTTCTTCATATCCTGTGGCTGTCTTTTGGTAGGGATAGGAGAGATGAAAGAACGGACTCTCCTCCTCATAATTAAGGGATTTTGAGGAGACTGGTCTTCATGTCCAGGGAGCCTGAGCATGGCGTTGCTAGGCTTGGGCAAATCCGTAGATTCCTCTCGTCTGTGCCCATCACTTTCCTGGGGGCAAAATCTTTTTTGGTTGGCTGCTCCAAGAGGGCCACTGCTTTTGGCAGGTGAAGTCTGCCGAGACAAGTCCCAACCAGATTCATGCGGCTGCAGTTTCTGGTTACCGTGTTTTAGGTCGGTGCACTTGCCCTGAGCACTGTCGCTTCCCATAATGCAGCGCCCAGGATCCTGGCTTCCAGTATCATGGTAAGAGCTACCCTGAAGGTACATCATTCCATCCTTGTCATTTTTCAAGGGACTCCTTACTCTGTCCAAAAACTGTTGTTGTCTTGGGCTCTTCCTGGCTCCTTCCTGTCTGTGCTGAGCTGCAGCAATCACACCCTGAGCAGCGCTGCTTGCCCAATCTTTGTATTCCTCTTGCTGTTGCTGGTATAGCTGTCTCTTGTAATGATACTGGGAATTTAAACTCTGGTTGGGGTCACCAAAAGGATGAGGCCTAGCATTTGCATGATACGCTGCAGCCAAAGATGAGCCTTCTGAGTTCTGAGGGTAGCCAGAATGCAAGGAACCCCTGTTAACTCTTTCAGATAGCGTCATGTGTGGGTTCATGTGATGCAGATCTGCTCCTGGGCCTCTGCTTCTGCCTGGTGACATTTTCAGCTTATCAGCAAGATCCTGAAATTGAGAAGGTGATTTACCCCTGCTGCTTCCAGTTCTGCCAGGTGCTCGTCTCAGCTGGGTTGATCTGCTCTCCTGCTGGGGAATGTAGTCTGGAGCAGAATCGGAGACTGCAGCTCCAGGGCTAACATTGCCTCGGAAAGACTCATGCTTGATGCCAGCAGAATGACAATGGTCTCCTGTCTTTTTATTATTAAGACTAACTGAGCTCTTTGACTGTTCAAACTCTTCTTCTTTTATTTGCCCACTGTGAGCTTTCATCTTTGTTTCCATGGATACTAAACCACCAGGGAGTATTACTGACTGGCTTAAGCCAGGGGCAAGACGTTCACTCCTTCCACTTCTGCCCTCAGGACCCATGTGGCCCATTGGGTGAGGACCAGGATCTCTGACAAGTTGCCTTAATGGAGATATGTCACAGATCACTGATCTCCTCTCCGAGAGTGCTCCCCCTTCATGAGAAGAGGACTGAGACTCCATCTCAAACTTTCTAGCAATAGGGTAATCAGCTAAATTTATCTGCTTCATGTCAGGGGCTGCGCTGCTAGACTTCCTATCCCAGGGACCCCAGTGAGGGCCTTCCAGGAGAGACCCCATACTTTTATTTAAGAGGCCTCTATTCGTCAATTCATTGGCTTGACTAATTAAGATATTGGGCCTCATGGCTCCCTCCAAACTCCCAGCCATCCCAGAATGTTCCTGTGCATTCCTAGAATACCTTCTGTCTGGATGATGGTGGTAACCCTGTAAGACCTCCTGTAGGAGGCTTGGAAACTTCTCATTCCGGCCTTTGCGCTCACTGTGTCCTGCAAAATCCCCTTTTTCTTGACCAGAAGGATACTGTGGAAAGCCACCAATATTTCTCTGTATGCCAGCTGCTATATTATCTTTGTAACTGTATCTTAAACTGCCAGGAGATTTGGAAGGTTCTGTTCTCACAGGAAAATTTGACCCAACAACCGCATGGCTGGGTTGGCTGTTCCCCTCTCCATTATGGTTAGTGTTATCTCCACTTTTGCTCCCTTTAGTACCCCCTTGAGCTTCTGGCTGTGGCCCTGCATGCCCAGCTTCCTTCGCTCCACTAGCACTAATTGGTGTTTGAGTGGCTGTGGAAACATCATCTTGTGCAGGTTTCTCTTGTCCACCTGACTTTTCTACTCTACCTGCCATAGCTTCCCGGGAGACAATCACTCCAACTCCCTTTTCATTCACTTTGGGGGCATTTTCCACAGCCACCACAGCTTCCTTCCCATCAGGGGAGGCCACATCTTCCCTAGCTGCAGGGCTGGTGCTGAGTTTTGAGGGCTCACTCTGAGAGCCTTGTGCTGGTGAGGAGTTGGATCTTTCTAAGTTACCCCCCTTGTAGGTAGTGTCTGAGCTTGTGCTCTGGCCACTCAGCTGTCTCACCCTTTCCCCATGATCCTCTGAACTACTGGAACAGCCACCATCAAGGGACTCTGCCAGGGGGGACTTGAGTTGCTCCTCTGCCTGGGAAGAGCCTTCCGAGTTTGTGCAGCTGTCAGCCTTCTTTGAAGAGGATGACCTTTTGGAACTTTTTTTCTGAGGTGCCAAGGCATCTGAAAGCAACATGTGCTGGACTGTGTTGGGCAGATTGGCCACTTGAGAACTTAGGGCACTCAGGCTACTCAGCCCTGGATCTGTGAGCCTTTTTTCCTGCAGTCCTTCCAGCCCAAACCCCTTGAATCCCCCTGCATGAGCATTGGGACTTGGCATCATAGATGGTGTAGGACTAAGCTGAGGCATCATCTGCAGGATTCGGTTTCTAGAACCCATGGACATGTTGCCTTGCCCACACTGGAGATTTTCTCCACCTGGCATGAGAGGAGAAGGGGTGGAGCTGCAGCTTGGAGACTGAACCACAGATGCAGCAGGAGACGGATTAGAGATTGGACTGAAGTTTTGGTGAAACTGCATCGGTGACCTTACAGGAACTTCAGTCTGGCTGTACTGTCCCACTTGACTTTGAAGAGAGAGCTTGGAGGCAGCATTTGAATACTGCATCACATGCTGAGGTGGGTGCTGCTGCTGCTGCCCCTGCTGCCCACTTTGGGGCAGCTTAGACTGCTCAAAGCTTTTCATCGGTTGAGTCTGAAAGCTGTAGTTTGACTGGGACCCATATGCCTGCGCATTGGAACCCACGGCATGGCCTTCATACTGTGACCCAGAATTCATGCTGTAGCTTCCATCATAATTCTGTCCTGACTGGCCAAAACGCTGTGGGGAGGGGAAAGAGGAGGACGAGGACGACGAAGGTGGCTGATAGTGTTGGCTGTACTGACCCACTCGTAACTGGTACCCAGAAGCAGAGGAAGGCAGGGTGGATGGACGCTGCATTGGCTGCAAGTGCGAGGTGCTAGAAGCAGACTGGCTGGAAGCCTGGGGTAAAGGCTGATGAGACTGATAGATCTGCTGTCTCAGCTGTTGTACCTGCTGCTGCTGGCTAGAAGCCTGCTGCTGATACTGAGCACTCCCTGGAGAGAAAGGACCAGTAAAATCCTGCTGATAGTGGGATACACCCCCAAGGGTTGAATGCTGTGTTTGAAATTGGCCCACGTGTCCCTCACTCCCATACTGACTCCCAAAGCTACTCCCTTGAGGGGGCCCATAGCTCTGTACCGGTCCAGAAGGCCTGCGCTGAGGCGGCTGCTGCCCTCCTGACGCCACTGGATCTTTGTTGGTAGCCATATAGTAAAACTCTCCTGCTTCTTTTCTGAAACCTTGGTAGCTCTGATGGCCAGAGCTCTCACCAGGCATCGCTGTAGAGGCTGCTGCTGCTCCGCGACGTCCACTGCCAGTGCCTCCTCCGAAGCTCTGGAACATCTGGGCCTGCTGGCGCGGGCTGAACTCCTCCAGTCGGGACGATCCGTGCACTTCCTGCGGGTAGCTCTGCTGGTTTCCGTGGTAACTACTTTGCTCCCGAAAGGACTGCATGCTGTTCAGCAGCAGAGCGACAGCTCGAAAGCCCTCCTAAAGCGGGGACAGAAAGAAAGAAAAAGGTATAGCATCTGCATGTCCCATTCGCATTAATAGCACTGCTCCACTCCACTGTTTTAACAGCAATTAAAATTGAGTACGTCTCCTACACTAATTTCTGTCTCTCTGCTTGCACCTTTCAGTCATTCTAGGTAGCAAAAGGAGTCGCTGCTTTCCAAGAAAAAAAAAACAAGTCTGTAGCCTACTACCAGCTGGAACATATTTTCAGCCTTAGTATTTTCTGCAGTCACTAACTGGGTCTATTTATGTGAAAAACAAACTTCCAGCAGCATTTTGTTAAGCAGAGGAGAGCAATCCTATTCCTCCATCTATTTTGCTACCACAAGATTTAAGAAAAGATTTAACTGTACGAACCACGCAACAGACTCAAACCACCTTTGGATCTACATTGCAGGAACAATATCCAAAGGGCCACCTTTCACTGCCAGACCTCAACTAGAATACAGTCAGCATACAACTGAACAAAGCTCAAACAAGGTATTCCGTGAAAAGGCAGATGTGAATCTGTGAAAAAATCAGGCACCAGCATGCTCAAAGACATCTGCTTCTTACTGCGTTCCTAACTGCTCCAGTGACGCTTTAAGGTGAAAACCAACAAGAAGGTAACAAATGGTACTTTCCCCCCTCCCCCCCCCAGCATCTGCTTTGTTCTGCAAGAAAGCCAGAACCAGTTCACTCTATTTGAACGGGGGGGGGGGGGGGCTACATCTTCATCCTCAGAACTTTTACATTACCTTGACTGAAACTTAACTGAAAGCACTTGTCAAAAAAAGCCGGAATGTATTTTTTGGAATGCAATGTGCGTTACCTGCATCTACATAATCAACCCCAAAGCAAATGAGCTTCAGGAAGGGCCTCCTACATGCTTCAATTTATTATTCAGTATGAGGAATCATGATTCATCCTCAAGGACTGGACCACAGCTGCAATATTGTACAGAGACTCTGGGCAGGCCCTCTACAGCTTGAGGCACCACTACACTCATTAAGAAAGTAAATAAATAACTCCATGTATATACAGTGTTCGTTGGATGTTGTGTTTTTTTTTTTTTAATTTACTAAGAAAAAAGTACAATTAAAGACCACAGAAGGATGAAAAAAGCACATTGTTTCTGGAAGACCTTACAGCTTTCTCTTCCAGCAAACAAACTGGTTAAAACAACATGGAGAGACTGCTTTCTTCAAACGTTAAGACAAGGTTGACACTTTTCCAAGAAACAGAACTCTTAACTCCTCAGATGTGAGACTTCCTGGAATATTTGCCTTCATTATGTCTTCTCATATAGTCATGTTATGTTCTTGTCACATTCAATTGAACCCACTCAGAATTCAAGCCTGTAAGTCAAGCACAAGATCACCAGAGTCCCAAGGAAAGAGACATACGAACAAGAAGATGTAGGCCGTGTGGGACATCACACTCTTTTCGCACCTGCCTCACCACCTTCTGGGTCTTTCAGAAAGACAGCCTGGTTATATTTGGGTTTCTGCTATTCTCTGCAATTCCTTTCCACTAACTCAGGAAGGCACAAGACCTGCTAACTCAAAACAGTAAGAATGGTTTTTTTTGCTTAGTTCTTTTTTGTTTTGATCTTGCAGTTTATCTTGACAAATAAAATGTTTCGGCCAGATTAACTTAGCCTGTGCCCTACGTAAATGCTCTGTTCTCAGTTCTCCTTCAGCACGACACATCTTTTGGATATCTCACAAGCAGCTTGAGTAACACATCCAGCAGAATAGCAGCCAAGAAAAAAAAAGGCATTTAATTAATAATAGGAATAAAAAAAAGGCAGTGCCTCACTCCATTACATCATTGATAAGTTAATACCTATAGCACACCTCCTGCCATTAATTTACTATAAATACAGGACTGTTACAATTACTATTGTAATAATGTTTCTTTAAGGTAACAGCACTATTAAGTGCACAGATCTAAGAGCCGCGTCCTCAGCAAAACCATCAAGGAGAATTCCACAGGCAAGCCCTGTTAACAGAACACATTCAGACAGATGAGGAAGCCTTCAAAGCCCACGTGGATCCATACGAAAAGAAAAAAGAAAAGATATTTGATTAAAAATTTACCAGAAGCACTTGAAGCAAACATTTTAGAATCACAGAATCATTAAGGTTGGAAAAGACCACTACGATCATCAAGTCCAACCATCAACCCACCCCCCCCATGGCCACTGACCACGTCCTCAGTGCCACATCCACACGGTTCTTGAGCACCTACAGGGATGGTGACTGCATCATCTCCCTGGGCAGCCTGTGCCAGTGCAGCACCGCTCCTGCTAAGTTCTTCCTAATATCCAACCTGAACCTTCCCTGGCATAACTTAAGGCCATCATCTCTCATCCTACCGCTGTTACCTGAGAGCAGTGGGCAACCCCCCACCTCGCTACAACCTCCTTTCAGATTGTTGTTGAGAGCAGTAAGGTCTCCCCTGACATTCCTCCAGACTGCACAACCCCAGCTCCCTCAGCCGCTCCCCATCAGACTTGTGCTCCAGACCTCACAGCTCCGCTGCCCTTCTCTGGACACGCTCCACGGCCTCCATGTCCTTCCTTCATGAGACAACCAAAACTGAAGGCAGTGCTCGAGGTGTGGCCTCCACCAGTCCGTTATCTCTGACACGCAGGAACTCAAAAGAGTCGCACACCAGCTGCTGAACAGAGACTACAAGAGTCATGAAGAGGTCCTGAATGGTGGGAAACTGCTGTAGTTCTCAGCACAAGGGGGAAAGCCTCAGCTACAAAAAAGTTCTCCACTGACAGCCACAAATTACATACCTTTCCAGCATTCACCAACACAGAACAAAAACATCCAAGGCCACCTCGTCATTCACAGGGAAGGGAAGGTCCTGGCCCAGCTCTCACTACACCAGTGCCTCATCTACGGTCACTGAAAGGGCACCCAGCTCTGTCATTGCAGCTTTGCAATTCCTCTCCAGCATTCATGGCCTTACATCCATCTGAGCATATCCATGTAGAGACTGCAGACTACGTTCACTAGACTAAACTGTTTCACTCTGCTCCAATGCTTTTCTTCCTTCCCAAAAGCCCCAGTAACCAACATCTGTCTTCAACCTGGGTAGGAAAAAGGAAGCGTACTAAAGCTCTCACAGGTGACAAAGAAACAGCCTCAGTTTTGAAATCACTGCCCGTAACTCAGAGAGAAGCAGGAGGTCTTCCTATCCATCTCACGATTATTTGTGAGATGAAATTATCAGGCAGTTCTTCAACCTTCCTTCTCCACGTGAAATTATTTCTAAGTACACCTTAAGTACATCTACAGTGCCGACTTTGTTTCCTGTTTAATTATCTGAAACACCTCTGTAGAACAACTTTGTTAACGTGGGAGTTCCCCAAAATAGGGAGCTACTGTATTCTGATCCTGCTATCAGCAGAATTACCAAATGGTAGCCAGCAACACGTAAATCTCTTTCAACGGTTCCTGCATGTAAATGCAGCTGCCCAACCACCACTGATTAACAGGGTTCATCAGTCCTCCCACACAAAGATTACTGTGTGAAATGATTTTCTGCAACATACTGTGCTAGGTTTTTTAAATCCATTTAAATCTCCAAACTTTTTTGTCCCAATTATCAAAGACAAATATAAATTTTCTCAAGTAGTGCCAATGCCAGTGTAGTCGTACAGCACTACAGCCACCCAGCTCAACACAAGTGAGTTGAATGGCAAAATACTGTGGGGATATGCTTAATTCTTAACAATAAGCCACTGAAAGAGCAAACCAAATCAGCAGCGCTTCATTCTATAGAAATCTTCCTGCTCTGTATAATTTTCTTCAGATTTGAGTTGACTACTGCGACCCATCTGTGCAGAGAAGTCTCAAGGCAGCAGTCAAATGCAATGCATTTTTGTTCATCTGTCCAAGACCTCCCACTTCCGAGCACATTGATCAGCAAAGAAAGCATCATCACAGACAGGTGACAAACATTAAGACAGCAAATTCCACTGTCCAAATACGTACACAAACAACTGTTGGTTTTTTAATTATTTTTTTAATCGGCCATTCTGATTGAAACAGACTTATTTACTAAATGCTGTGCAAGAAAGACACATATACATCTTCATAAGCATTTCTAGTCCCTCCCTGCACAAAACAAAAGCCAACATTTTTCTCCTTCCTCTCTCCATCGCAAAGTTGCAGAGCACACAACTCCAAATCTCCATCGTTCCAGAACTTCAGCGTGAGTAACTCCATTGCATGACTTGTAACTAAAAAATCCTTAAGATCAGAATTAAGTCTAAAATAAAGTAAAAAAAGATTTCCATATACCAAGTATCACTTCCACACACAAGGCAAAACTACCAAGCCTCACTTCTGCAGGTGGTCAGCTGCAACTTGCTCACCTGAGCAATGGCAGAGAATAAATTGATCCTGTTCTAGTTTGGAGGAGAATATGACCTCATGTGCTGCTTTTAAGAAGAAAAAGCAGTTTTAGTTTTTTGCCTTAGGTGTAATATGCAAGTAAACCAGCCAGCCAGCACTGCAAGAGGTTACCAGCTTGTCCAAGCAGTAATACCCACAGCTCATGAGTTCTGGTCAGCCTGAAATACAAGGCAGACTTCCTTTGTACCTTTCTGTAAAGCTGTTTCAGATCCTGTTCCAGCTAAAAGTTACTTCCGTGTACTAGAAATACCTGAATGATCTAAGACACAAGAAATTCATATATTGTCTCATTCAACTCCATTCTTCCAGAGAAAGCAGCAGTCACACCTGGTTCTCACCAAGACATAATTTATTCTATCAAATAAACTTCATCATGCCACTCAAAGTTTAAACAATACACAGTTTTCATCGAGTGCCACAACACAGTGAAGCAAATACTTCACCTGCTCTAAGTCATCTCAGCAAGTCCGTAAAAAATGGAAGTTTAAACCAGAACATTTGACTAATGAAAACAGTTTTACATATCTTAAATACACATGTATGTAATTATTGTATATACTTAAGTTCCTACTACTTATACATATATTAATAACTTCTTGCAAAACAGTGCTAATACTGGCACAGACCTAAGAAATGAATTTTGTCCTTCCTGCCCAAGTAAAACCTCAAAAGGTTCCTCAACCGAGGTAAGATTTGGACAAATTGATTCAAACTCATCTCCATCAGCTCAGAGACACTATGCTTTCTTTACAAAAATGTCTGTACACTTTTTTTTCTTTTTAAACAGAAAGTCAGTAGATACACATTAAATCCAAACAACTTAGCAAATGTTTCTCACAGGATGAGTGAAGAACAGCTGAGCATGGCAGAAGGAACACAGTGAGCTCTGTCAGTCTTGACAGGGGAATGCTCTGGGGATTATTGTGCTAGATAAGCTCTAGATTCACTTCTTATTTCATATTTTTCCCATGTGGCCACACAATAAAAATGTGCTAAGTCTGAGTCACCGCATCTTCCAATCCCATAGGGAAGAATAGACACATGAGAACCTGGAGTATTCAACTGCTGTTATAAAAGACACCATATAAACAAAGTAAATTAGATTTTTGCATGTGGCTATTATTTGACTGTGGATTTTTTTTCCCATATTATTAATTTTTATTTTGGTAGCATCAAGTTAAAACATCTGAACAGATTTTTCGCATCTGTAAGTTTTCCTTACTCCCTCATTATGTGACCAGAAGTAAAATGCCATCTCCAGTTTAGCTCTGCACTTTGATGGAAGCAAACTGTTACATTTACATTCCTGAACAAGATGAAAGCAGCAGCTTGACAAGAACAAAACTTTGTCGTAGGATGGTAGTTAAGTTGTTGTGCTGTGAAAACACGTATCTTGAGGAACGTAACTAATGATCAAGGTTTAACAGGATTTCATCTGGTTTTAGATATCTGAATTTGCTATTACGTTACTGTAAGACTAGATGGTGTTCTGAGCAGGTTTGCTGACGATACTGAACTGGGAGGAGCTGCTGACTCCACTGAGGGTGGAGGGGCCTTGCAGTGAGATCTTGACGAATCAGAGCGCTGAGCAATCACCAAGCAGAAGAACTTTAACAAGAGCCAAGTGCCAGATTCTGCACCTGGTTGTACATACAGACTGGGGGATGAGAGGCTGGAGAACAGCCCCACTGAAAGGGATCTGGGGGTCTTGGTCAAGAGCAAGTTGAACTGGTGACAGCAGTGAGCTCAGGCAGCCAGGAAGGCCAACTGTACCCTGGTGCGCAACAGGCACAGCACTGCTGGTCAGGTGAGGGAACGGACTGTCCCACTCTACACCGTCCTGGAGCACCTTCGCCTCAAGTACTGTGCGAAGTTTTGGACGCCACAGTGCAAAAAAAAAAAAAAGGCATAAAACTGTCAGGGAGTGCCCAAAGGAGGACTACAAAGATGGATAAGGATCTGGAGGGCAAGAGGAGCGGTTGAGGGCCTGTGGTTTGCTCAGCCCAGAGCAGAGGAGCTGAGGGGAGGCCTCATGGCGGCTGCAGCTCCTCACAGGGAGTGGAGGGGCAGCGCTGAGCTCTGCTCTCTGTGACAGCGACAGTGCCCGAGGGAATGGCATTGAGCTGTGTCAGGGGAGGGGCAGCTGGGGGTTAGGGACAGGTTCTGCACCAGAGGGCGGTGGGCACAGAACAGGTTCCCCAGGGCAGCTGTCACGGCCCCAAGCTGTTGGAGTTCAAGGAGCATCTGGACAATGCTTTCAGACACAGGGTTTGATTTTCAGGTGGTGCTGTGTGAAGTCAGGAGTTGGACTCAATGGTCCTTATCCAACTCAGGATATTCTATGATTATTGGTTTTCTGTCTCAATTGACAGTATAGATGCACGTAAATAACTTCTAAAAGTCCACCAAGCGATTGCAGAAAGTTATCCAGCTCAACTTTTAACAGCCACCAGTAATAATAAGAACCTATTCAAGACCGGTTGTATTTTACATCAAACATTACAGCAACTTTAGTTTGTCATGTAGGGTCAGCCCACTCTGTCCCTGATGAGGAGGCCCAGCCTCCTACTTGGTTGTCAATCAGGCCACAGGCCACACCACAGAACTGTTATGGGCAAGAAACATTTCTGCAAGGGGAAAAAGCCCTTTCTGAACTAACAGATCCATTCACTGTATCGTCACACAAACATCTGTACCAGCAAAACGGACACAGCAGGAACTGCTTAAGTGCCACGGCTACTGAAGTGCACTTGAAATCAGAAGTTCATATTTAAAAGGCTCTTCATTTTTACACAACAGTCAAACAACCTCAAAATGAAAAGAATACCGAAGACTCGGCTCACTTCTTTTCGTCGACCCTTGTATCAGCTGATCACACAATCCTAACCCAAAGCACTAGTTCTCCCAAACGCTTGGGCAACTCATTATTTCCTCATATTGAAAATTCACCTCCATCCATGTCTCCAGTGTCTCCACAGTCAAGCACCACACCAGCTTCCGCAACACAGCAAAATCAGAGCAACCATTTCAAGGACAGCTCTCGATTTGCTCCTCACCCCCTCAGACATGAGAGAGAGGACATTCAGTAAAGGCATGACAACTCCCACCTCACCTCCACCTTGCAGTTAAAAATGCTAAGACAGAGAAAAAGAGAAGTCAATTATGAATTGCAAGAGGGAAGAGGAAAGACTGAGCAGGGCTGCCTGACAGAACCTTCATCCGTCCAAGCTCCTGTTTTCACTGCAGAAGTGAAACCAGTATCGCAAATACTCAAAACAATACAGCAGGTTAAAAAGTAAAATTAAAAACAAACAAACAAGCAAAAAAACACTAGCACATTAACTTCTGTAAATTGTTCGTACCAAATAGTAGCCTCTGCCTTTAAGGTCTTAAATGCATTATCTCTTCAAATTATGGCAAGTCGCTAAGATGGATGCTTAGGTCATACATTAAATATTAACACAGCAAGACATGGTTTTTTTCCTATTCAAAGCAGTCCACACAATCAAACCTTTTTATTCTGATTTACAATGCCTGCTGTAATGAGCCTGTAACTAAGACTCCTGGGAACTCCAAGGCAAATGAAGTAAATTAACACAAAATCTCTATCAGTTATGTGCAGGTTTATCACAATACAGGTTACGCACAGTATACAATAATTAAATCCACAAATGAGGATAAATCCATTGTTGGGGATCACACAATCTAGTTACATTACATGCAAAAACATCAAAATCTGGTAGAGATAGCCTCAGACTACTTAAATCAGTCACCATCCAACTGCACTAAGGCTGTACTCAAATTATTCCATGCTTTTTATCAATAATCTTTACTCCTTTAAGATAATACAAGAAATTTAGCTATGCACTGAAACTTTCAAGTTTCACTAGCCTATTATCTTCCTCCCAAATTGGTACTTTATCCTTCCTCTGAAACAACAAAGATTTAGGAGTAATTTGGCTGGGCAAGGTTTGCAAATACTCATGCTGTGGAATGCCTGAGACAAATACACAGGCAAATTCATGTGATTCTTCCTGACAGAACATTAGGGGAAAAATAAGGCTTTTCATCCAACATAATAAAGAAGTGACAGAAGTTCCCTCAGAAAAATCAAGCATTTTTAAGACGTTCACACTGAAAAACAACCAACTTGTCTTTCCCTGTCTCTTTCAACCTATATCCTTTAAACAGCACTTGGCTCATTCCTCAAACCCCTTGGGTTCCCCATTATCTCCCTCATGCTGAAGCCAAAAGTTGAAGCAGACCCGCTGGAGCAAATCCATTAGTACAATGTAAGTTATCTCCTAAAAAGCAACTAACAGACAGAAATTAAGACTGGGCCCCCTGTTACAGGGAGACAGGTGAAATACTTGATACTGGTACAGAATAACTTCACACATTTACATGATTCAACAAAAAGACGACTTGAGTGTCCGCACTACTCTGAGGAGTTCCACCCACCTCCTGCCTTTCCATCCTCATAACTCTCACTCCCACCCCTTCACTGAAGGTTTTCTTTACAAACGGGACCAGTTTCATGGATCACTTCACCATGCACCCTCACTGCAGTTCTGCTGGCATACCCACCAGGCAGATGACCAAGAAGAGGCAGAACACCCTAGTGTGTTGGAGGAAAACAGGAATTAGGAAAATTCCTTAGGTTCGGATTTTCTTTATCACTAATCCTTAGCCTAAAGCACTTCACTTGGTTTGCTCTCACCAGCTTCCCCACAGAGTCAACAAAAGTCTTCCAGAAGGCTTCTTTCCATGTCTATTTTACAAGTATAAGGTGATTAAACAACTAATACCCTTCAGTCAAATGTCTGAAATTATATGGTATGAACTGAGGCCATAGTAATCAACAAGATAGTGCGTCCCGCTACTTCAAATTGCAGACGATTAACCCCACATTTCTAAGCTCTGCTGCCCTAGCCAAAGGCACAGTGAATGACAACTGCAGTCAGACAACTCCGTGCAGAACATTAATTCTAATGAGTGTAAGTAGTTCACAGAAGCAAATAAGCTACAAATGCAGATCATCCCACAACTTGGGTCAAAAGCTTTCTCCTCCCCCAGCAGAATTCAGTATCACCAGTGGAAGCGTGGGGCAGCTTCTCAAACTGTTGATGGAAACACAATGTTGAAAAGCCAATGGAGAAAGCTTCCACTGCAACCATTCCGTCTTACACCCTATAGCACATATCCTGAAGAAAATGAATTAACTACAAAGAAGTCAGCAGTTGAAAGTGAAGAAGTGAGATGAATTCAGCACTGGAGAAGTATGAACACTTATAAGTACGGTAAGTGGAAGATAACAAAGATGGTGCACTCTGAGCATATTTTTTTTGTAAATGCTAAATTAAGATTTCGAAGTAAGAGAGGGAGCTGTAGATGGCTCACCACTCTGAGAATCAGCCCCATCGCTCTGTGAAACTTGAGTTCCCGCAGTCAGTCATCGTGTACGTCAGGAAGAACAATGGGGAAAACACCTGAACAACAACAAAACCCACAGAAAACTCTGTTCTTTCTCCATCCTACCTCCTCTCAAGAGGAGGCTAAATATAGAAGGACAATTAACAAATCATACACGATGGATTACATATAATCACTCCGGAACATTCATGCATTTGTAGAAGTCTCTTAAAAGAACTTTAAGATGTTTCCTCCCTTGCTCTGAAACATCCAGGCATTCATTGAAAAAATGAGAAGTCTGCTACCTTGTTTAAGCTAGAAAGATGACAACAAAAGGTACTCATTACCTTTTACCTTCAGAGTTGCTCCTGATGTAATTCTTTATGTCTTGTTAATTAACAAAGGGATCTTACTCCTTAGCTTCTTTCAGAAGGGCAGTGTACACAAGGATCTGGTCAGAAAAAGTTGCAAGAGTAACACAGCCTAACAAAGTCTTTATCCACGGAACTGTAGCATTTACAAGCAAGGAAGTTTGTTCTTTTAATTCCTCCTCCTGTCTGCCTTTAGGAACTTCCTGACCCCACTTCTCACTGAGCTAAGAGATGTGCTTTTGCTGTGAGCTTGATGCAGATTCACTGAAGTCAGTGCCTCTTTTTCTATTAACTCCAGCAGGTTTTGATTAGCTTGTAGGATATGGTTATAGTTAACCCTCTTAACTTCCTTCCCCTTACCTCTTTCAACAGTGGGTACAAGCAACCAACCCTTCAAAAACTCCATTATGTATACCCACGACGTTGGTTTTCCACAGATTCCACCATCCAATCATACAGCAAATTTTATTTTTGCAAGGCAAAAATTCATGACAAGTCAAATTTGTTTATCTTAATGGCATGGTACTAGCACCATTCAAAAAAAAAATACTGTATTCAAATGAGCAGTTCTCAAGAATGAAACAAGTTTTGTCCCTGATGACCGGAATGCAGGAAGCAGAGCCAACCTACAGACGCTGAGCATGGAAGCCACAGGGAAAAGACCAGGAGGTAAGACTCATCACCCTGCTCCCTACACTGCAGCAAACATGATGCTGACTCAAATCAAAATGGCAGATGCTGAAAGCTGCACTGTGGTGGATCTCCCCAGGTCATCCCCAAAGCCAATTCCCTGCGCCACATCAACCTGTAACTCTGCATCAGTCAAGTTCTCTTTATGCACTTCCACAGTAAACGAGACGGAGAAAAGCAAAGAATTTTCCTCCGTTAAAATTCAACGATTTTGAGGGTAGGGGTAAGGATGGCAAAGCTCATTTTTCCACACGGAACAGCAGTGTCACTTCAGAGCAAGTCTCAGTGACACTCCCAGAGCCCACGTTCTTCAGCGGTATGAAGAAAAGCTGCCACTTGCTCGCTGTCACCCTGCCATACAAAGGCAATCTGCTCCCACCGTCTGTACCGCTCTGCCCAGCTCACTTACCCTGCTGTCTGCTGAGTGTCTATCAAACTTCTCAAGATCTATCTAGGAGATCATTTTTATCCGTCAGTATGCGCAACACACGGGCATTATGAAGAACATCAGAAAGGCTGGTAACATTTTGTGCAAGCATGGTGGAGAACGCGGAGAAGGGAAACCTCCCCTCTTCCACACACGTGAAGAGAAAGAGAAAGAAAGCAGTGACATGCCAAAGTGCGCACCACAGGACAGAAGTTTCATTCAAAGGAAAAAAAACCACAGTCAAAGGGAGAAACAAAGCCAAAAAACGTGTTAACACAATGCTGACCACACAGCGTTCACTACGTTTCCCAAGTAGTGAGTCAGGAACCATTTGTGTTGATCAAAATCACACAGGCTCTTCCCGTTACCCCAGAACTATTGTCCACAAGAAATAAGTTGGACAAATCTCACAGCAATTCAAGCGTATCCAGTCACCTGACCAAAGGAATTAACAAACTGCAGACACTGAACTGAAAGCTGATTAACAGTATTTTGCTGCAGTTTGCAATGGTTTATTCCTTTAAGATCTGGAAGGTGTGGTGGCACCTATTTTTCTGTCAGCCTGCAAGTTTTAGGTATGTTTTCCAGGGTCATTTGCAATGTTATATATGGCCAAAAGCCATCCATATAGCCAGCTTTGCTGGTGCCTAGCAGGGACTACTAACTCGTATTTAGTTGGGTTAAAAGCTATTACCAAGGCAGAGTTTACAGCACATATCTTTTACAGGAGAAGTGATACGAACAATACTCCCAATAAACTGCACGAAAGCTTCTAACAAAACAGTTCCCCGTGCAATTTCCAGCCAAGCACAGAGCTCTTATCAGAACTCATCTGAGGGTGTTTACAACTCCAAATTTACTAGCAATTAGATGACTGAGTTCAGACAGACCAGTGAAAACCCTCCGAAATAAATCACCATATTCCAGCATGGAATACAGTTATTCTATATGCAGTTATTAGTATGAACAAACACGTGCTGTGCGCTTATAAAGAAAAGGGAAAAATCCTTTTCCTTGCCTTTTTTTTTTCTTTTTGGACTTGTTGCATCACAACACAGACAAGGAATACTGGACTTCTCAATTGGAGACCACATCAACATCCCAAAGGGACTTTGGGGCTTTCAGAGAGAAACCCCATAACGCTTTTTCCAGTCTTCCAATACTGACATCACTTATAAACACTGCGGTAGGAGAAACACAAAGAGCACTGGGCAAAGCACATGCATAACCATCATCTGTCAGTGAATCCAGCACGAGGACATTTGTGCTTTCTTCTATTGCTTTTCATCTTTCATCTTAAGGAATCAACAGATAATGGATGGGAAAAAAAAAAAAAACAGGAATTTTATTCATTAGTGCTCTGCTGTATCCAGCTCAAAATTCGAAGTCTGACTAAACAGAGGGCTAAGCAGAATCGGCTTATGATTGCAGGTCAGCTTCACATTTTGAGTCTTTGGTTTTGGCTTCTGGTTGATTTTTTGTTTATTTTTTAAACTGAAAGGAAACACATGTAAAGGCACGGAGAAGAAAATCACATGCATTTCCAAATATCCCCAAACAAAACAGCACATAACTCAGTGGTAAGCGATAGCAGAAAGGCTCAGCTGAAGAAATCAAGGAATGCCACAGCTAGACTCTGTGATGTTACACAGATGCATGAGCAGTACTGCGTTCAACTGCAGAACAGAATCTTCTACTTTGCCAGTCAGTCAAGAATGAAGTCTAGGCAAGAGCTGTAAAGGAGGGGAGCCAGGTCAAGATAACGGTACCAAACTGAAAAAATATCTATCGATACAGATGTATCTAAACAGAACCAGACATTAGTATTCCATCACCACAACTGAAATACAACGGTCTCTCCTACAAGATTTGAGAACTTACAACTCCACTTATGCTGTATTTGTGTCCTCTATCACTAGTGTGAAATTTCCATATTAAATTTTTTCTACATGGCGCATCAACATTATCAGAAGCGATTAAAAATACTTGAGACTATCTTCAGTTTATGTCTTGTAAGTCCAAAAGCTAAACAAGCAATTCGTTTATTTATTTTTGAGATAGAGATCTCACTAAAGAGAGTCACGAAAAACCACTTTACGCTCCCTGATTTTAGTTACTTGAATGAGAAGAGTCAGTTGGTCTCAGTCCAGCCTCCACCAGCAAATAAATCAGCATGGCAGTCACAAGACTCCACTGACTGATGTTAGCTGGCTCTTCGCAGACTTACGTTGCTGTAGGTAATCCTTCCTGTCTCGGAGGCCAACTGCACAATTAAGTAACAAATTCTCACACATCCAGTTACGGTTCATGCTGAAGCCTGAGGAGTTAGCACTGCCAAAAACATTCCCGAATCTTTGGAAGTTATAAGAACTCAGGTTCCAAAACCAATAGTCTAATACCCTCTGTAAGTATAAAATATAATCCAGCAGGTTATGAAAAAAATAAATGTTTTAATTAAGAAGTTACCCGACCCAAATGGGGATCTGGCATACCCTGTGCCAAAAGGTAAGATATGCACAAGCCAGCTGTAAACTCCTAAATATACCCTTATCTCAAATTATAGGGAAGCAGAACAGCATGAAAATTATTCACGTTTATTACATATGATGCCCTCATTCCACACAGCAACCTGCCAAGCTGGTAGAGTCGCAACAGGAATTGCTCGGTACAATTCCCACCCAGGGACCCTTTCAAGAAGGGTCCTCCTGTCATTTGGCTGTGCTTCATGGGTGGTTTAGTTAAACATGACCTAAAAAGGAAGGGAGAAGACGGGCACGCACTGATTTGCTTTTTAATATAGTACTAAGAGCCCAAATGGGCTTCTTTGTACACATTCCTACAGTAAGAAGTGGGAGACCCCAAAACCTGCACGTTTCACTCTTTTTCCTACAGACTTGATGCCTATAGCAATCATACATAAACCCTTATTATGAAGGTTTGCACTTGCACTGTCCTATGCTTTTAAATTTAACCTTAGTACCCTTTAAAATTTAAGAAAGGTTCACATCTCTCCAGTTCTTCAGCCAAAGGTTAAAGAAGTTTCTTCTGACAACAAAGAGTTCCCCTCTCCAAGTAATGCACAAACAGATTTTCTGTTTAATTTGAATAACCTACAGATCTTATTTAAGCATTACAGGAACAGATTTACTCCTTTCACAAAAATTCACCTCTGGCCCTCTTTACGAAGCATTAATAACTGAGAAAAGAACAAAATAAATTTCTGACCTCCCATTAAAGACACAGCCAAACTGCTCCCAGCGCTTTCATACTGGGAAACATCCTTAACCTGCCCCAGGCTGCAAAGGTACATTAAAGTATGCATTTCAGCAAAAAAATGCAAGTTTCATAATTCCCAAAGCCTCTGAAATCTGATTTAGAGATCAAAGCCCAAATGGTGTCAAAACACATAATATTCTACTCAAAAGGATGCTAGCAGATTTAAGGCTAAGTAGTCTAGAGAACGCCAAGCTTGCAGGAAGGTCCAAAAACCTCCCCCAGACATTTAAGCCTGTTAATAGGAAGCCCCAGAGCTGCCTGTTTGTCTGAGGTTATTCCTGAAACTATAACCAGTTAAGAATGGACAGCATATTTTTGATGTAAAAGGTGCTCATACTCCCGCTTAGGAAGTGTAACAGTTTACTTGCTAACTAGAAAATAAAAAGGAAAAAAAAGCATGCATTGCACGTGCCAACGGCTTAAAGAAATTGACAAAAACTATTAGCAAAGTTTTTAAAGAGACAGATGACTGACAAGTATCTTCTTATTCTTTTTAGTAGTTATTCTATCTGCTTCACTTTCACACAGCTGCCTGTTTACATGCCAACTGAACCTAACGCAGGGAGAACAGATTAAGAAACAGAGCTTCATATGACTCAAAGGAAACAAATCTCAGTCTTGCAGGGTGGCATACTAAAGAAAAAGCCTTTCAGCTAAAATGTAAACTTAAATACTTCCAAACGCTGCTGCGTGTAACACATGCACTTAACCAAGTGGACACTTCTTACTGAACCAAGTTCAACTAACGCGCTGTATCTGAAGCCCAAAGGTTGCTGCGTGGCCATCAATCATCCATCCCCTCCTGCAGAGTGGAAAGGTTCTGCACAGACAGCTGAAGGTGAGCAACTGCGACATGCGCAGCTATTGATCGGAAGCACGCGACGCGTCAAGCGCTCCTAAGAATTACCCGTGGAATCAACAGATGGCAACAGCTATTGCAGACATGAATAGCTTTCAAATACTAACCTAAACATAGCAAGCTCAGAAACCGATCCTCAGTTCCCTCACTGGCATCTCTGATTTTTTTTCTCTTGTTTTCAGAGGATAGAAGGACTGGAATGGTACAGGGAACAATGCCAATCAACAATCTTTAACCAAGATGCCTGCCCTTCTAATGGAAAGCATGATGACATGGATAAGACCCGAAGAAAAGGATGATGGCTCTGAATTCACACAGCAATAAACGCTTGTTGATTCATACACAACTGCAGTCCTATTTTCAACTTAATAACAGAGTCCTGGTACCATCAGACAGCTCTGACACGGGGCTGTAACACCTTGGTTACATAACTTTCTCCCGTTCCTTCCTCGAGGCAAGGAAAACAGCTGCCAGCAGTGGTCCTCCCCACCATATCCAGACAGGCGGTCCTCACAGCAGCCCAGATGCACCGTGCTCTGCGCACCTCTGCCAACCAGTGCGAGGTTTGCCCTGCTGAACGGAGGGGAGCACCACGAGCCTCAAGAGCGGCCACCGGCACGCATGACCCGTGTGTGTGGGGCAGCCTCTGCCCACGTGCACCTCCGGGCCCCGCAGACTGCCCTGCTCTTGCCACAGGCTGATCCCCGCGACAGTGGAACAGGTGCGCAGCTCTCAACGGGCACGGCGGCCTTCTGGACACGAGAACACGCGTTGTGTCTTTAAACAACAACAAAAGAGGATGGGGGTGAAACGGGCCACATGAGAACTCCCCCAGAGTCCCCTCCAAGCCCTCCTCCACCCAACGCCCGCTCTCCGGCCTTCAGGGAGGCCCCGCACCCCCTCGCCCCCACCCCGGCGGGCCTCGCCACCTGCCCCCCGACCGCCGAGCGGGGCTGCCCCTTACCTGCGGCCCTCACCCCCCCCACCCCGCCGCCGCCGCGGGAGGCGAGCGCGGGGCGGGGGCGCTCAGCTTCGGGGGGCTGCTGAGGGCCGGGGGGGGCCCGGCGGCGGCTCGGGGCCGTCGGGCTCCATTCTCCCCTCTCACACACACAGACACACACCCGCACGCACGGAAAGGGGCGCACACACAGGAAATAACACGGGGTCAGCTGACCCCCGGCAGCCAATGGCGGCGGGCGCTGGGCAGGCAGCGCGCGCCAG
Source organism: Numida meleagris (assembly GCF_002078875.1). Lineage (NCBI taxonomy): Eukaryota > Metazoa > Chordata > Aves > Galliformes > Numididae > Numida > Numida meleagris. Next base: position 50,024,099 of record NC_034409.1, on the reverse strand, counting down.
CGGGAACGGCGCGAGGCGGCGGGTCCCGGCCGGGCGGAGGGGAGAGGAGGGGAGGGGGAGCGGCGCGTGCGCGCGCGCTCGCGTCTGTGTGCGCGTGTGCGCGCGCGGCGGTGGGCGGGAGCGGGGGGCGCGCGGCGGAGCCGCCTCACGCTTAAAGGGCCCGCGGCCCTACGGCCGAGGCCGAGCTGCGGGGGCCCAGCATGGAGGCTGCGCCCCAGCCCGCGCACGGCTCCTTGTCAGCTCTCCTCCTCTATGCAGCCGGTGAAGTGACTGGAAAAAAAAATAACACTCTGGGCCCTCCTGAGTCTGGTGTAAACCTTAAATTTGGGAGTTATACCTGAACTGAGAACAGAGCGTTGTGCTTGGTATATCCAGGCATTTCTTACGCCACGGAGAAAATGAAGTTGTGGCGTGAATCGGAAACGTGCTCATAGAAAGCGCTATCAAACGATAAGCGAGATAAGGACCATGAGGCAGACATTTCTCACAGGCACAGGAGCAGTGGGTCTGCGTAGCGGAGTACTGGATGCCCAGTGCTGCCCGCAGCGCTCCCGGCCCCACCAATGCCTGCCCACAGCTGCTGTAAGGGACGTACAAGGGGAAGCTCTTCTTAAAACGTTTAGAAGTTCAAAACGGCATGGCTAATTTTACAAGGATGAACTGAAGTTTAAAAAAAAAACAAAAAAACCCAGCAGGCTATAAATACAGGCAAATGCCAAATGTCAGCTGTTACACTACAGCAGGCGTCACTGGTAACGGAGAGGATCCCTTAACGTCCAGAATGAAAACAAAGGACCCCAAATATATAAACTAAATCCCACATGAGCACAGATCCCATCTACATCGCTGCTTCTGAATCAACGTATCAGGCCTTAAGATACAGCCCCACTGAGCTTAACGGATAATTTAATTATCTCGGAAACTAATTTTTGGCTGTCTGCAGACTCCACAGGAAAAAACACCATCATTTGTATACCTTGCTCATATCACCAGTGTTTTCTTGGCCACCGAACGCTTTGTTTTCCTTCCAGAAGAAAGAAATTCAGGTTTCTGACTTGTTCACTCAATGACAACCACTTAATGATGATCGGTTATACAAAAAATTGTTAGCAATAAAACATTAATTGTTAGTGGTAACAGAGAGAGTAATCCCATTATGCCCCTGTCAGGCCCTCATCCTGCTGACAGATGACCAGAGTCGGTATGTAGCATCCACATAAGCAGTTCTGGTTCAGTGTAAAGCCATCACTAGTACCTACACATACTCAGAGCGACTTCTAACCAGATCGCTCTACAGTTTTTAAAAGAGAGAAAAAAAGAGAATAGGGATTTAAAGCCAAAAACAATCGCTTACCAAAATAAACCCGTGAAGTGTCAATTTAAAATCAATGTAACAAACTGAATGGGTTTGCATGTAAATTTTCAGCAATACACTCAGTAACTGGAGAGCGCCATAAATTGAGCAGAAGCACTACACCACAGTCATGAGATAGATTTAAGTTCCTGCCTTACGTGCAAGAAAGTCAGCTCAGCTGTAATTGTCTGCAGCCACTCTGGGACCACCTCAACAAAACCCTTCCGACTGAAACCCTCCCATGCGGCAGACAGGAGGTCTGGGGTGAAACTAAGCCCCCTGAATAGCCCCTTGGTTAGTGCCACTGCTCCGACCTGTGCTGCTGCCACCGCACGTTACACAAGCAGCGCTGACTCTCAGCAGAGATGATCTCTGCCAGTGGCAAAAAGCAACATTTTTTCCTGTTATGCCTCAACACAAGGCTTACCTTGCACATCCCTTTGCCCTCTCCCACAGATGCCTGAGAAAAATCTCCCTCTGACCCTGAGAGAACTGACAAATGGAGATGGAGAGTCTCCTTGTGTCTCTGAGGTCACCACTTCTGATCCAGCTGTAATTCAGTGATTACTCAGTCGCTGTGGCTTCCAGGAGCATACATTAGCAGCTCATGGGGGGAATGGAAGGAGTGCACAGTTCCTGACCTCCACCACCCCTCATCTCCACATCCCTCTGAGCTCCCTCTGCCCAAAAGGGAGGAGGAATACGGCAGGACTGCAAGAAATGCAGCCTGTGGGATTGAGAATGAGTCTGTCGATAACAGATGCTGCAAAGACTCCACTGTGCCCCACTGTTTGTTAGCAGAAAGACGATGCCTGCATGCAGCTGGTGGGGTCCTCTGAGAGATTTCTTCTTTAGAAAAGGCTTCATTGCTGATGAAAAGCATTGAACTAGCAGCACCAGGAGGCTGAGGTCTCCACAGAGCCAGGCACACTGATTTCTCACAAGCACAGCAACCATCCCCTCGAAGTATTACCCTTATTCTAATCCTTCCCCCTACTACACAATTTTGTGCCATGCACAGGCTCGCCACTGCACTTCTGCAGCTTTCATCTGGAGGCACTTAGATGCTACAGGAACGGGCATTAGAGACTAGCTTGAAGAAGATAATACAAAAGATGACAGTGAGATCGGGCACCTCCAGGTCACACAACCAGGGACTGAAGCTGATGTTCACGGTGGGACAGCTAAATCTTTAAGCAAGAGTAAAGCAAGGGCAGCGAGCCTGTTTCTCTTCCTCCAAGAAAGACATCAGCATGGCTGCATTCATTAACATTTCCTAACTCTCTTCCTATCTAGCCCCAGGATTTCCCATACCTTCCTCCTATTTCTTTTACGCTTACTTCAGATAAGAAGTGCAACATCTGACCCTGTGCAAGGGAGCAGCAGTACCAGACATCTCCCAAGGAACTGCAGCACAGACAGGGAGGGCCCTCCTCTCATTAATTCACCGATATTGAACTTCCCCCTCAAACAGTCACAGGATCTCTGCACTTGCTGCAAAGTGTTTTGGAAGAGCACGGATTATAAGCTACTGACTGCCATGTCTTGGCTGCATCGCTTGGAAGTGGATCTCCTCCCGACACAAGCAGCATCTTAGTAAGCCTTAGTGTTAAGTCCTAGAGCCCTATTCCTGCAACAGAGCACCAACTGGATTGAAAGACTTTGGAGTTTCTCAAAGAAAGAAAAATGATAAAGCAGCTGAAGGCAGGTAGCATGAATCATAGCAGGAAAAAAAATAAATCACCTATACAGGAGACAATTCTGCTCTATCTTTTAATACTGCAACACTTCTGTCCTCTCATCCTCCCGTTACAAGGAGCTGATTCATGAAAATATGATCTTTGTACCTTAAGACCTGCTCGGCTTCTTCTGCTTCTTCCTTTTACCTCCTGCCAAAAAGCCGCTCCTGGCAGAATTGGAATTAGTTGCTGTGAAAATGATTGTGGTGTTGCAGACAAAGGGATCTGAGTCCAGTGAAAAGGCTGGGAACAACAGAAGCTGAACTTTTGAGGAAAAAAGGATCACATTTCCATGCAGATGTCCAAAGCAATAAAGGTGGAAATTAAAATAGAAAGCCACACAAATATGATTCTCTGGCAAGACTGTCTCCAACAAGGCAGAAAAGGCCATCAATAAATCTTCATTATCTGAATTGCTAAACATATCTAAATAAAAGGAGAAATCCAAATATTAGAAGAACCCATCTTTAAAAATGTCCTTACATAAAACCAACTCTGCCTTGCCAGAACATGTTTTACAGAGTGGGATTTTTTTTTTCCTTTTAATTCTTCTGGCCTTTCACAGAGGTTTCATCTGTTGGTTTTCTTTCTGCCTAGAGGGAAGTGGGAATTTCCAGGCTTGACAAGCTTAAATCCCCGTGACATACAGTCCCAAATTTTAGAGGCAGCTAAGATTTTGATTCTTACTTCACTCCCCGTTGGTTTCCTCCCCGATGCACACAAGAGCTGTTTTCAATCTCAGCTGTTCCAACCAGGGGAAAAAAAAGTCCCTGAAGGAGCAGCATTGGCTCTCCCACCACCTTGCTGCTACCACCGTACAGGGGCCAGGCACACAGCCCAGCGCCTGAGCACGGCTCGCAGCAGGAAGAGGAGAAAGCGGAGCGCATCAGACTAGACCAGAAGCGAGATCTTCTACACTTATCTGCTAAGAAGGCTGTATTTATTTTGTGTAGCAGTAGTCTTAGGGTCCACTTAAGATATATATGCATTACATTAAATCTCATTAACTTCTTGGCAGAGAAACCAAATTAATTTTTTTCTGTCACATGCAGTGACGCTTTCTGGTCCTGATTCATCAGAGACATTGGTTTATTAAAAATATTTTAGAGGTTTCACCACTGTTTACTTATATATCTCATATTGCTAACAAAACATGAGGAAAAACACTTCAAACGCAACCGCTTTAATTACTTTGTATCTTGAGACTCATAAAAGTACATACAATGCTCAAAAGCCCTAATTCTAAATTTCAGAAGACATTAATTTCTTATTTTAGTGCCCTGTATTCCTTTAAAGTCATGCTCAGCTCCAAGGCAGGGTAGGGAACATGAGAACATACAGAACTTACAGCTTTAAACACAGCATTTTCAGTATTTAGGAGCACTACCTGTGCACTTAGGGGTGGGGTAAAGAGGCATGTACTCCCTCAAGTCATATACCCCAAGCAATGACAGTGCTATCAGGTAACAGAGGAAACTAACTTGGGTTAAGAATATTAGCAGTTAATCCAATAAAGTCTGTACAGACCTTTAGAAGGTCCAAGCGGTGGGAACATCTAGTAGAACCTGATGTAGTTTCTATTGCAGAATCCATGGAACCTTTCCAGCAGCCAACCACCAGTGACTTCAGGTTTACAGTAGCAAAACCTCTGCTTGTGTACTGGGGCTGTCACCATTCTTCTTGATGAGATGCTTTCCTGCAGCTTGGAACTTTACTGGCACTCACGTTTGTCCTAGAGAGGTGACTAGGAACGGAGGCCACCTATTTAAATTTCCTGTAAATGTGCTCAGGGTAACTAGACTTGACTTAACATGCTGCCAGTTCCATCAGGGCTCCCAAAAGTGGGTAGGCTCCTCTTCTCAGAGCATCACCAGCAAGCACAAGAAGAAAAGACTCAACAAGCAAGACACATGTCTACCTATCAACTCAATGAGCCTCCACTGTCTTTAGCTAATTTTAGAAATAGTCCATAGCCACAAATAACATAAAGGAAATCCCAACACAAACTCTTTCACAAGAAGCAGAAGTGCTCTGGGGGACTGCAGTCTACAGGAAGGGGCCAGTAACCATGGCTGAACCCAGGTCTAATGGAGAGACGCTGTTTAAGCTGGCAGAGAGGAAGTGTTGGGCTGGGGTGAAATTCCACCTCCCCGTGGAAGCAGCCTGTGGCTCGGGAGTCCCCCCACCGCAGCTATGTGGGCAAGGCTGGGGGGGAGGTTGAGCCTCAGGATGACTTCTCTGAAACCAGCAGTGCTTCCCACTCCTGCAGCGTGACTCATCCCTCAGGCTGGAGACTGAGGTGCCGGCTTTCTCCTAGCACTGATGAGAAAGGGCAGTCACCCTGTTTGTAATCAGCCAGCACTATCTCATCTCCAGAAACAGTAAGTCAGCAACTAGCCTTAGGTGGTAAGAAGGGGGTTTCCTTAGCAGTTCCCTTCATTGAGACTGAACAGAAATTGGAAAAAAGCAAAAAAAAAAAAAAAAAAAAAAAAAAAGGTGGTTACAAGAAAGGGAATATTTTAACAGAAAGGGGGAACCAATTAATGCTTTCAGCTTGTACCCCTTCACCACTGCCTGGAAAGGCTGCTCTGATACAAGCATCTCCTGCCTAGGGCTTTCTGAGAGCCCCATCCACACTGATTGCTTCCCCCCACTCAGGGAGACAGACTGTCCTCTATCCTAAATGCTTTTATCCTCTTGATGAGGTCTCTTACCCAGCTGGATCCTGCCTCACTTCTCCCACTGCAATCTCTGAGCCTGAGAGAAGACACCTGGGGACCTTTCACTTTGCTTTGGAAAGAGATTTAATCCCTTCACATCCTGGCATGGGGCTGGAGCCATGTACTGCTCCCTCTCCCTGAGCACCTCTGGATACAGTCCTGTGCGACGGATGTCCCCAGATGAACACAATTCAAAGCAAAGGGTTTTCTCTACTGTTTTCTTGCTCTTTCAGGAGTCATATAAAAGCAGGTGTAGATAAAGAGCTGAGGAGAACCCTGCAGGGAACAATCCCGCTGTACCCAGACAAGACGATGAGGCTTAAAATCTCTTCCGTGTCTAATCGTAGCTAAATCGTGCCCTGGATGTCCCGTGCCCTCCATTTTGTAGGGTCCGTGCCTCTTGTTGTCTCTGCAGTGGCCAGTCCCACCAGGAGGCCTGTATAGCTGCCCCCCAGAGACCTGAGGAGGATGGCAGGCCTTTCAGCTTACCCCAAGGGGTGATGGGGGCACTCTTGCCCTCTGAGAGCACTCACTTCCCCTCTGAGAAGGAGGAGACCAAAAATCCCTTAAACAACACCATCACGATGGTGCTGAGATGCTGACGACCCCACGAGTCCTTGTGGGTTGGGGCAGAGGTCCTGACGGGCAGCAGTGCTTTGGGCTTGGGATATTTTGCCACCCAAGACCTGGATTCTTTGCCTGAGGAGGTCCTTGCGGGTGTCAGGGCAGGGTGAGGCCAGAGGGCTGCCGAGCTGCAAATGGGGCCTTCCCTGCGCCCGCTGGCCTGCTCTGACTGCAAAAGCGCCACACGATTAATTATACATCTGCGCTACAAAAGCTCAGCCCTGTAACTGCAGGGGGTGCTATTCATCAGCCTTGAGACGTGCTGGCAGAGGACAGCCAGGGTCCAGCAGTTGACAGGGAGAAATAAATAAATACAAAAGCGGGACGCGCTGTGGGTCGCGGGGGTGGCCGTGCGGCGGCAGAGGGACCCTGGCGACCCAGTGGCAGAGAAGCCCAGAGCGGCAGTGGCTGGACCATGGGGCATTGTGGGGCCTGGCCGAGCGGGGCGGCCATCAGCCATTGGGGTGAGGTGTGGGGCAGGGATGGGGCACCGGGCTGACACCTGCGTGCTCTGCCTGTTCCCTGGCCTTTTCCTTTCCAGGATGCAGCCCCACGTCACGTTGGCAGCAGCCCGAAGTGGCTTCACTGCAGGAGCAAATTTAGAAGGACCCCCGCTCCCTGATCCCTCTCTTTTGAAGCCCCCGTTTCCTGGAGCGGGCACTTAGCGAGTACAAACGCAACACGGTGCCAAGCATCCTTCCCCTGTCACTCTCGGCTCCCCTTCCTCCTCCAGACACACGCGCTAACACAAAATGACGGCTTCCTCGGCAGACTGAATGAGCAAAGCCCTCGCACCGATCCCTAATTGTCTGCGTTTTACTCTCTCGCTCCAGTCGTATTATATCACAGAACTCAAAGCAGCCCACCCACTGCCCCTGTCTTTGTCCGAAATCTCAAATGAACGGTAAATTGGACACAGGAAAAAAAAATTGCTGAAGAAGAAGGGAGGGGCAAGCTGCCCCCCCCCTTCCTCCACCCCCTTTTTTATTTTTTTAATTCCTTTTTTTTTTTTTTTT